>NC_134877.1:7301843-7314343 GCF_041734735.1 Babylonia areolata
GTCAGCAGTAGTCAGTGGTGGTCAGTAGTGGTTGGTCAGTGACCAGTAGCGGTCAGTGGTGGTCATTGATCAGTGGAGGTCTGCAGTGGTCAGTTCGTCATGATGATACACAAAGTGACAAAACAATGCAATCTCAAGATTTTTGTGTAGTGGTCAGCAGTATCACGAACTGCTCACTGATGGCCAAAAGGAATGACAGTGGTCAGGAAATGGTCAGATTCTGTCAAGTCTTCTGAATACAGCATTACTGTGTCAAAGTGATGGAAGCTGGTGGTGGTCAGCAGTGGTCAATTAGTGGTCGAACACCTGCTAAGACATGATAATGGATAGACGTGACAAAATAAAGCAATCTGAGCACTTTTGGATCGTGGTCAGTAGTGGTCAGCAGTGGTCAGCAGTGGTCCTAGACCTGGCGGAACAGAGACGTGGGGGAATATCGAGCTGATCCCCTTTGAGAAGGTGGGTCGGAAGATGTTTATGGTCTCAGTCTCTTCCATAACCTGATCAACGAAATGTTAAGAGTTGTGCTAAACATAACAACACTTGATACTGACGAGTGTTTGAAACACTTGTTCTTTAATCTGAAGCATGCAAGCATGCTCCATCACTGCGAATTGCGTGCGTGGCACTGGGTGTGAGATTTTACTTGCGTTACAACATATCCATTCCATTTGGTTTGAAAAATGATCATAAAAAACAAAAACAAAACAAAAATAAATAAATAAATAAACATAAAAATCAGCACACACCCCTCCCCCCTCCCTCCCCCCTCGCCCCCTAAAAAACCAAACCAACAAACAAACGAGGAAGCAAAAACAAAACAACAGGAAATGATTTAGTTTGTGAAACACGTTTGTAATATCACACACACACACACACACACACACACACACACACACACACACACACACACACACACACACACACACACACACACACACACACACACACACACACACACACATGCAAATCAAATTAAGGTATGGTGCATAGAGCCTTGCCGACCACTGATGCCATCTCAAAACTATCGCCACGTTAGCATCTACTTCAAGTCAATGGTAAAAAGTACAATAGATACTACTGCTTCTATCTTTCACTTAAAAAATTTAAAAACCCTCCAGATTTTAAAACACACACACACACACACACACATATATATATATATATATATATAATATTGGAAGTGGTTGACAACTTTGTTGATCAATACTTACGGTAAAATCCTTCTGTTATCACGAAGGATCTTTTGGCGATATTTTTACTTTCCCATTGTTTGTTTACCGATCAGTGTGTACGAGTGGTTTTTCTTGCGTTTCAACAAACCCATTCAATCTCGCTTCAAAATTAATTATGAAAAAAAAGAACAACAAGCCCCCTCCCCCCCCCCCCTCCACCCCAAGCCCCCATAAAAAAACAAAATAGAATAAACTAAAACACGAAGAAGCAAAACCAGGCAAAACAACAACGGGAAATCATGAGTTTGTGAGTTTGGGAAACCGGTTTGTATCATTACACACACACACACACACACACACACATATATATATATATATATATATATATATATATATATATATATATATATATACTTGTAGTCATTGGCAACTTTGTTGATCAATGCTTGCGGTAAGATCCTTCTGTCATCACCAAGGATGTTTTGGCAATCTTTGTACTTTCCCATTGTTCGACACGTTGTGAGTGGGCATCTTGGGCAAACAAGTGCAGTGCTGACTCACGTGCTGTTCATTCACAAAATTAGTAATTCGCACAATTCTTTTAACGGTGGATGTCTAGTGAACTCTCTCTCTCTCTCTCTCTCTCTCTCTCTCTCTCTCTCTCTCTCTCTCTCTCTCTCTCTCGTGTGTGTGTGTATGCGCGCACGCGTGCGCGCGCGCGAAATACAAAATACAAAAATAAAATATTGAGTGTTATGGGAACTGGATGCCGGGAACTGATGAAAATAATTTTAGTTCGTTTTTCTTCTGGCATGACTCACAGGAAGCACTGCCTTTTAACGCTCATGTATACTGTGGAATGTTCAGAATACATTTATGTCTAAAGATCTTCTGACATACATTCAGTACATATGGGCCAGAAACTTCCTTTACACGTTAATTCTACAGCATTTCTGTAAAGTACTTTATGGTATCCTCCGAGCATGCAGTTGTTTCTAGCAACGATACAATTTGAAAAATATTCTGGAATTAAACATAGTTTACAGAAGCTTCTAGCTTACGTATATTTCGTGTCGTCTTCAGCATACACAGTTACATGCACACATTTATCACCTGCGCAGTATCTTCTGTTAGACGTGCTTTGCATTAACTTCTGACACACATTGACTACAGTATTTCCTACAGACACACACTGTGTAGCGTTTTCTGACAAATATACACTGTGTTGTATTTTCTGACAGACATATGGTGTACAGTTTTTAATGACAGACATGTGGTGTGCAGTATTTTATGATAGACATGTGTGTGGTATTTTATGTCAGACGTGTGGTGTGCAGTATTTTATAATAGACATGTGTGTAGTATTTTATGTCAGACGTGTGGTGTGCAGTATTTTATGACAGAAATATGGAGTGCAGTATTTTTTTAACAGACATGTATGTAGTATTTTATGACAGACATGTGGTGTGCAGTATTTTATGACAGACATGTGGTGTGAAGTATTTTCTGACAGACATGTGGTGTGCAGTATTTTATGACAGACATGTGGTGTGAAGTATTTTCTGACAGACATACACTGTGCAGTATTTTCTGACAGACATGTGATGTGCAGTATTTTCTGACAGACATGTGGTGTGAAGTATTTTCTGACAGACACGTGGTGTGAAGTATTTTCTGACAGACATGTGGTGTGAAGTATTTTCTGACAGACATACACTGTGCAGTATTTTCTGACAGACATGTGATGTGCAGTATTTTCTGACAGACATGTGGTGTGCAGTATTTTCTGACAGACATGTGGTGTGCAGTATTTTCTGACAGACATACACTGTGCAGTATTTTCTGACAGACATGTGGTGTGAAGTATTTTCTGACAGACATGTGGTGTGCAGTATTTTCTGACAGACATGTGGTGTGCAGTATTTTCTGACAGAGATACACTGTGCAGTATTTTATGACAGACATGTGGTGTGCAGTATTTTCTGACAGACATGTGGTGTGCAGTATTTTCTGACAGACATACAATGTGCAGTATTTTCTGACAGACATGTGGTGTGCAGTATTTTCTGACAGACATGTGGTGTGCAGTATTTTCTGACAGACATGTGGTGTGCAGTATTTTCTGACAGACATGTGGTGTGCAGTATTTTCTGACAGACATGTGGTGTGCAGTATTTTCTGACAGACATACAATGTGCAGTATTTTCTGACAGACATGTGGTGTGCAGTATTTTCTGACAGACATACACTGTGCAGTATTTTCTGACAGACATGTGGTGTGCAGTATTTTCTGACAGACATACACTGTGCAGTATTTTCTGACAGACATGTGGTGTGCAGTATTTTCTGACAGACATACAATGTGCAGTATTTTCTGACAGACATACAATGTGCAGTATTTTCTGACAGACATGTGGTGTGCAGTATTTTCTGACAGACATACAATGTGCAGTATTTTCTGACAGACATGTGGTGTGCAGTATTTTCTGACAGACATACACTGTGCAGTATTTTCTGACAGACATGTGGTGTGCAGTATTTTCTGACAGACATACACTGTGCAGTATTTTCTGACAGACATGTGGTGTGCAGTATTTTCTGACAGACATACAATGTGCAGTATTTTCTGACAGACATACAATGTGCAGTATTTTCTGACAGACATGTGGTGTGCAGTATTTTCTGACAGACATACAATGTGCAGTATTTTCTGACAGACATGTGGTGTGCAGTATTTTCTGACAGACATACAATGTGCAGTATTTTCTGACAGACATACAATGTGCAGTATTTTCTGACAGACATACAATGTGCAGTATTTTCTGACAGACATACACTGTGCAGTATTTTCTGACAGACATGTGGTGTGCAGTATTTTCTGACAGACATGTGGTGTGCAGTATTTTCTGACAGACATGTGGTGTGCAGTATTTTCTGACAAACATACAATGTTCAGCATTTTCTGACAGTCAAAAAGCGTGCAGTATTTTCTGAAGTCGTAGTGTACAGTAATCCCTGATATACTTACACTGTTCAGTATATTAGAAGGTAATGTCTCTGGAAATGAAATTACATCTAATGGTCAGCTAAATCAAGAGGTGTTTTTACATTGGGGGATCAATGTACTTGGTGTTGTCAACTCATTCAGACATCTTGCGGTCACAGGCCGCCAAACTGGGAAACATTCCGAGGAAACCAGCGTGGTGCTGGGTTTGGCACGCACGGTCAAGATGCTGTGTGGTTCTGGATATTTTTTTTTATGTCTGTATCAGGACTGTAGGTTCTGGCGACATGAGAACGTTTCGTAATGTTATAATACACTAATCAAAACACTTACATATGTTTATCCCGCTATCATTGCAGTCAGTTGAAGAACAAATCGACTTCAGATAATTCTCGTATCAACCAAAACAGAAATTAAAATATAACGCAAAAACTAACACTTTCATGTTTATCCTGCTATCATTTCAATTAATTGAAGAACAAATCGACTTCAGATAATTCTCGTATCAACAAAAACAGAAATTAGAATATTACGCAAAAAGAAAATTCACGTAATATATATTTTAGAAGTTTTTGACAATTACTACATTGATCCAAACTGATAATGTGGCATTTGAGGCATTTGGAAGGGTGGGGCGGGGGAGAGACAAAACTCAAAGAGAGAGAGGGGGAGACAAAACTCAGAGAGAGAGGGGGGGGGAGACAGAACTCAGAGAGAGAGGGGGGGGGAGACAGAACTCAGAGAGAGAGAGGGGGAGAGACAGAACGAGAGAGAGGGTGGGGAGAGACAGAACTCAGAGAGAGAGGGGGGGAGACAGAATTCAGAGAGAGAGAGGGGGAGAGGCAGAACTCAGAGAGAGAGGAGGGGGGAGAGACAGAACTCAGAGAGAGAGGGGGGGGAGACAGAACTCAGAGAGAGAGAGGGGGAGAGACAGAACTCAGAGAGAGAGAGGGGGGGGAGACAGAACTCAGAGAGAGAGAGGGGGAGAGACAGAACTCAGAGAGAGAGGGTGGGGAGAGACAGAACTCAGAGAGAGAGGGGGGGGAGACAGAATTCAGAGAGAGAGAGGGGGAGAGGCAGAACTCAGAGAGAGAGGAGGGGGGAGAGACAGAACTCAGAGAGAGAGGGTGGGGAGAGACAGAACTCAGAGAGAGAGGAGGGGGGAGAGACAGAACTCAGAGAGAGAGAGGGGGAGAGACAGAACTCAGAGAGAGAGGGTGGGGAGAGACAGAACTCAGAGAGAGATAGGGGGAGAGACAGAACTCAGAGAGAGAGGGGGGGGGAGACAGAGAGAGAGGGGGGGGAGACAGAACTCAGAGAGAGAGGGGGGGGAGACAGAACTCAGAGAGAGAGAGGGGGGGAGACAGAACTCAGAGAGAGTGGGGGGGGGAGACAGAACTCAGAGAGAGAGGGGGGGGAGACAGAACTCAGAGAGAGAGGGGAGGGGGGGAGACAGAACTCAGAGAGAGAGGGGGGGGGAGACAGAACTCAGAGAGAATTCAGAGAGAGAGGGGGGGAGAGACAGAACTCAGAGAGAGAATGGACAGAGACTGCAAGAAAGTGGGGAAGAAAATGGGTGGTGGCGTGTGCCTGTATGTCAATGAGAAGTGGTGTGACAGTGCGAATGTGTGTGTGAAGAAGCAACTGTGTACACAGGAACTTGAACTCATATCAGTGTCGCTGAGGCCTCGATACCTGCCACGTGAGTTCGGCCGTATTTTCTTGACTGTTGTGTACGCCCCAGTCTTTGACCAGGCATCTGCTGCACGTGCAGGAAGGACGATCGCAGGTGTTGTTCGCGACCTTCAACTCATCTCTGCCGACGCCCCGTGTTTTATTGTTGGAGATTTTAATCACTGTGATTTAAAGAAAGCCTTACCTTCTTTTAAACAATATGTTACCTGCCGGACCAGACTGGACAAGACAATCGATCTGTGTTATGGGAACATTCCTAATGCCTACAAATCTGTTCCCCTTGCACCAGTGGGTGTATCTGATCATGATGTTGTTCATTTAATCCCAGCCTACAGACCAAAGATAGACAGAGCTGATTGTGAAAAAGAGTGTGAAAGTTTGGACGTCAGAGAGTGTGGATGAACTGAGAGGATGTTTTGATTGTACTGATTGGAGTGTGTTGACTGACCCATGTGAGAATGTTCATGAAGCAGCTGATGTTGTTACATCTTATATCAGTTTCTGTGAAGACATGATAATTCCGACAAAAATAATTAAACTTTTCCCCAACAACAAACCATGGATCTCAAAGTCTCTCAAAACAATTTTAAACGAGAAAAAGGTAGCGTTTCAGCCAGGGAACAAGGATAGGAAACTGATACAAAAGAAGCTTAGAGGTGAATTACGAAGGGGACAGAGGGAATTCAAGTCAAAAGTAGAGCAACAGTTTCAGACAGGAAAAATGGCAGATGCATGGGATTGGTTAAAAATTATCACTGGAGAAACGAAAAGGAAAACAGTAGCTTGTAAAATGGAAAAGGATGAACAGATTGATTTTTCAAATAAACTGAATGATTTCTACTGTCGCTTTGAAAGGAATGATCTGGGAAGGGAACTGGATAGTGTTATCTCACAGTTGCAGGAAAAGATCAAAGATAGGAACACAGGTGAAGACTTTGAGATCGATGCAAAAGTTGTTGAATCTTTATTTTTAAAACTGAATGTCACGAAGGCAATTGGCCCCGACAATATCTGCGGAAAATTACTGAAAACATGTGCTTCCCAGTTGTGTGACGTGTTCTGCAAAATTTTCAACTGGTCTCTGAAGGACTGCTCTGTCCCCAGCATCTGGAAAAAATCTACTATCTGTCCTATCCCCAAGAAAAAGAACCCAGCCGCACTAAATGATTACCGTCCTGTTGCCCTGACTTCAGTAGTGATGAAATGCTTTGAAAAAATTATTCTCCGATATCTTCTTTCTTTCACTGAACAGCAGCTTGACTCTCTTCAGTTTGCTTATAAAGCACACAGAAGTACTGACGATGCTATCCTAACTCTCCTTCATAATGCTTTCCTTCATTTGAATAAAACGGGATCTTTTGTTCGTATCCTTTTTGTTGACTTCTCTTCTGCTTTTAACACAATACAACCTCATCTCCTTGCCCTCAAACTGCTAGGCATGGATGTTGATCCGAAGCTTACTCTTTGGATAGTAAGTTTTCTTCTCAATAGAACTCAGTCCGTCCGCTTTCATTCTGCCCACTCTTCTCTAAAATCTACTTCGACTGGTGCACCCCAAGGTACAGTGCTGTCCCCTGTTCTTTTTACACTGTACACAAATGACTGCAGAGGCACGGAGGAAACTCCTGTCATAAAATATTCTGATGATTCAGCAATTGAAGATCTGTCCAACTCTGATACTATTTATTTCAGTGAAATTAAAAAGTTCTGTTCCTGGTGTGAGAAAAACTATCTGGATCTCAACGTATTGAAAACAAAAGAAATGTTAATAGATTTTCGGAAAGACCCCTTGCCTGTAGCTGACCTTGTTATTGATGGTCAAACAGTGGAGAGGGTCAATGAATATAGATATTTAGGGACCATCTTAGACAATAAGCTGACTTTTGACAGAAATGTTGATTCCATTCATAAGAAATGTCAATCTAGAATATTTGTTTACAGAAGCTTAGAAATGTTGGTATAAATTCAAATATTCTTCAAAGTTATTATCGATGTTGTATCGAGTCCGTGCTTACAGTTTCATTTATGTGCTGGTATGGAAGTTTGGGAGTGAGGAGTAAGCGTGTTTTGAACGATGTCATGAGTGTATGCAGTAAAATTGTGGGAGTGAAACAAGCTAGTATGCAAGAGCTGTATGAAAGTCGAGTGGTTAAAAAAAGCAGGCAGATAGCAACTGACGACACCCATATTTTAGCAAAGTATTATGAGCTGTTGCCATCAGGACGACGCTACAGAACTTTTAAGTTGAAATCCAGAGCTCTGAAGACTTTTATTCCGCGTTCAATCCACCTTTTAAATTCTTGAGAACTGTGTGTGTGTGTGTGTGTGTGTGTGTGTGTGCGCGCGCGCGCACTCTCATGTGAGACGTGTGAAAGTCCGTGCATGATAGGCTGTACCTTGTTCTAGTTGTGGTGTGTGTGTGTGTGTGTGTGTGTGTGTTTACTGAGCTTAAAACGTGACAATTGGTTATAATGAATGTGCAATATGTAGGAAGAATAATGTGCAATATGCAGGATGAATGTACAATGAATATGTCTAATGCTAACGTCCATATTCTAAATATATTTCTGTTTAATAATTACGATGTAATAATTAATTGCAATGTTTTTAAAAGCGAATATGTGAAATGCTTTTATTTCTGAACATATGTTTATTACTCTTGTTTAATCAAGTTATCCGCGTGTGTGGGGCGGGTGTGTGTGTGGGGGTGTGGGGGTGGGGTGCGGTGCGGGTGTGTGCTGATTATCTGGTTGTGGTTTTCCGCAATTCATCTTTATTCTTATCTTATCTGTCTATTATAATCAATGTGCAGTATAGTAGGCTATGTTCATAATTATATTCAAATGGTGTTTCTTGGTTCCTTCTGTTTTTACATTAAGAATACTAGTTATTACCTGCAGTGTGTGGATGTATGTATGAAACGATGTATGTGATATTTTTTACATTTGTATCTTCGTAATATTTGTAGGGGCTGTTGTTGGCTTTTACAGTTATGGTCCCCATGTTGTTTACTTGTCTATGTTGTGATAATGCACCTGACCAAATTTCTCCAGTTGGAGATAATAAAGTTATTCTTATCTTATCTTACCTTAGAGAGGAGGGGGGCAGAGACAGAACTCAGAGAGACAGAGAGGGGCAGAGACAGAACTCAGAGAGAGAGGGGGGAGAGACAGAATTCAGAGAGACAGCGGGGGGAGGGGACAGACAGAATTCAGAAAGAGAGGGGGGGAGACAGAATTCAGAGAGAGAGAGGGGGAGAGACAGTACTCAGAGAGAGAGGAGGGGGGGAGAGACAGAACTCAGAGAGAGAGGGGGGGGAGACAGAACTCAGAGAGAGAGCGGGGGGGGGGGAGACAGAATTCAGAAAGAGAGGGGGGAGACAGAATTCAGAGAGAGAGAGGGGGAGAGACAGAACTCAGAGAGAGAGGGGCGAGAGACAGAACTCAAAGAGAGAGGGGGGTGAGACAGAATTCAGAGAGAGAGAGGGGGGACAGACAGAACTCAGAGAGAGAGAGGGGAGAGAGACAGAACTCAGAGAGAGAGAGGGGGAGAGAGAATTCAGAGAGAGGGGGAGAGACAGAACTCAGAGAGAGAGGAGGGGGGAGACAGAATTCAGAGGGACAGAGGGGGAGAGACAGAACACAGAGAGAGAGGGGGAGAGACAGAACTCGGAGAGAGAGGGGGGGAGAGAGAATTCAGAGAGAGAGAGGGGGGACAGACAGAACTCAGAGAGAGA
Organism: Babylonia areolata; assembly: GCF_041734735.1. Lineage (NCBI taxonomy): Eukaryota > Metazoa > Mollusca > Gastropoda > Neogastropoda > Buccinidae > Babylonia > Babylonia areolata. The sequence continues at coordinate 7,311,454 of NC_134877.1, forward strand.
GAGGGGAGAGAGACAGAACTCAGAGAGAGAGAGGGGGAGAGAGAATTCAGAGAGAGAGAGGGGGGAGAGACAGAACTCAGAGAGAGAGGAGGGGGGAGACAGAATTCAGAGGGACAGAGGGGGAGAGACAGAACACAGAGAGAGAGGGGGAGAGACAGAACTCGGAGAGAGAGGGGGGGAGAGACAGAATTCAGAGAGAGAGGGGGGGAGAGAGAATTCAGAGGGACAGAGGGGGAGAGACAGAACACAGAGAGAGAGGGGGAGAGACAGAACTCGGAGAGAGAGGTGGGGGAGAGACAGAATTCAGAGAGAGAGGGGGGAGAGACAGAACTCAGAGACAGAGAGGGGGGGGGACAGAACTCAGAGAGAGGGGGGGGGAGACAGAACTCAGAGAGAGAGGGGGGAGAGACAGGGGAATAGACAGATCTCAAAGAGAGAGAGGGGAGGAGAGAGATCTCAGAGAGAGATGGGGGAAGAGACAGGACTCAGAGAGAGAGGGGGGAGGGGGAGAGACAGATCTCAGAGAGAGAGGGGGGAGGGGGGAGAGACAGAACTCAGAGAGAGAGGGGGGAAGAGACACATCTCAGAGACGGGGGGGGGGGAGAGACAGAACTCAGAGAGAGAGAGGGGGAGAGAGACAGCTCAGAGAGAAAGGGGGGAAGAGACAGAACTCAGAGAGAGGGGGGAGGGGGGGAGACAGAACTCAGAGAGAGAGGGGGGGGGAGAGACAGAACTCAGAGAGAGAGGGGGGAGGGACAGAAAGAGAGAGAGGAGGGAAGAGACATATCTCTCAGATGGGGAGGGGGGGGAAGAGACAGAACTCAGAGAGAGAGGGGGGGAAGACAGATCTCAGAGAGAGACAGAACAGAGAGTGGGGGGGGGGAGACAGAACTCAGAGAGAGAGGGGGGAGGGGGGAGAGACAGAACTCAGAGAGAGAGGGGGAGGGGGGAGAGACAGAACTCTCAGAGAGAGGGAGGGAGAGACAGAACTCAGAGAGAGAGGGGGGAGGGAGGAGAGACAGATCTCAGAGATGGGGGGAGGGGGAGAGACAGAGAGAGAGGGGGAGGGGGGAGAGACAGAACAGAGAGAGAGGGGGGAAGAGACAGATCTCAGAGAGGGGGGGGGGGGAAGAGACAGAGAGAGAGGGGGGAGAGACAGATCTCAGAGAGGGGGGGGAGAGAGATCTCAGAGAGGGGGGGGAGACAGATCTCAGAGAGAGAGGGGGGAAGAGAGATCACAGAGAGGGGGGGGGAGAGAGGTCAGAGAGAGAGGGGGGGAGAGACAGAAAGAGAAAGAGGGGGTGTGGGAGACAGAACTCAGAGAGAGAGGGGGAAGGGGGGAAGAGACATATCTCAGAGAGAGCGGGGGGTGAAGAGACAGAACTCAGGTCTCAGAGAGAGAGAGGGGAAGAGACAGAACTCAGAGAGAGGGGGGAGGGGGGAGAGACAGAACTCAGAGAGTGAGGGGGGGGGGAGAGACAGATTTCAGAGAGAGATGGGGGAAGAGATCTCAGAGAGACAGAGGGGAGGGGGGAGAGATCTCAGAGAGAGGGGGGGGAGGGGGAAGAGAGATCTCAGAGAGAGAGGGGGAGGGGGAAGATATAGAACTCAGAGAGAGAGGGGGGAAGAGACAGAACTCAGAGAGAGAGGGGGGGAGAGACAGAACTCAGAGAGAGAGGGGGGGGGAGGGGGGAGAGAGATCTCAGAGAGAGAGGGGGAGGGGGAAGATATAGAACTCAGAGAGAGAGGGGGGAAGAGACAGAACTCAGAGAGAGAGGGGGGGGAGACAGAACTCAGAGAGAGAGGGGGGAAGAGACAGATCTCAGAGATAGAGGGGGGGGGAGGAGAGACAGAACTCAGAGAGAGAGGGAGGGAGAGAGAAAGAGAGAGAGGGGGGAGGGGGGGAGAGACAGAACTCAGAGAGAGGGGGGGGGGAAGAGACAGATCTGAGAGAGAGAAAGGGGGAAGAGACAGATCTCAGAGACGAGGTGGGGGAGACACAGAACTCAGAGAGAGAGGGGGGGAGAGACAGACCTCAGACAGAGAGATGGGGGAGGGGGGAGAGACAACTCACAGAGAGAGCGGGGGGAGACAGAACTCAGAGAGAGAGGGGGGGAGAGACAGAACTCAAAGAGGGGGGGAGAGACAGAACTCAGAGAGGGGGGGGGAGACAGAACTCAGAGAGAGGGGGGGGAGAGACAGATCTCAGAGAGAGATGGGGGATGGGGGATAGACAGAACTCAGAGAGAGAGGGGGGAGAGAGACAGAACTCAGAGAGAGAGGGGGGGGACAAAGACAGAACTCAGAGAGGGATGGAGACAGAACTCAGAGAGAGAGGGGGGGGGAGACAGAACTCAGAGGGGGGGGGGAGAGACAGAACTCAGAGAGGGGGGGGAGACAGAATTCAGTGAGAGAGAGGGAAGAGACAGAACTCAGAGAGAGAGAGGGGGAAGAGACAGAACTCAGAGAGAGAGAGGGGAAGAGACAGAACTCAGAGAGAGAGGGGGGAGGGGGCAGAGACAGAACTCAGAGAGAGAGGTGGGAGGTGTGAGAGACAGAACTGAGAGAGAGAGGGTGGAAGAGACAGATCTCAGAGAGAGAGGGTGGGAGAGACAGAAAGAGAGAGAGGGGGGAGGGGGGAGAGACATATAGAGAGAGAGGGGGGAAGAGACAAATCTCAGAGAGAGAGGGTGGGAGAGACAGAAAGAGAGAGAGGGGGGAGGGGGGAGAGACATATAGAGAGAGAGGGGGGAAGAGACAAATCTCAGAGAGAGAGGGTGGGAGAGACAGAAAGAGAGAGAGGGGGGAGGGGGGAGAGACATATAGAGAGAGAGGGGGGAAGAGACAAATCTCAGAGAGAGAGGGTGGGAGAGACAGAAAGAGAGAGAGG
>NC_134877.1:7319343-7379343 GCF_041734735.1 Babylonia areolata
ATCGGGTAATTTGAGGTTCGTATGGTACAATTCCGCCCCCCCCCCCCCACGGCCCCCCCCCCCCCGCCCCCCCAACCAGAGCAATGAGATCGGAGATGGCACACACACCAACTGCTTACCGTCACTGAAGGAAGCTTTGTGGATGAATCCCCGGGGTGAGGGTAGAAACTGACATCCATTAAATCGCTAACCGTCAGACAGTTATAAAGAGAACAGTGGACTTCTGTCGCTTGCCACCGGAGAGTGAGATCCGGGCGCTGGAGAGAGGCAACGGTGACTCACCCTCCTGGAGCTGCAGGGCTTTGGGAGGGCAGTGGCCGTCACCAGGGCAGCGGGAGGACGTCCGGCCAGACAGGAAGGGGTCCGCCGAGCTGCCGCCAGAGCCCCAGTCCTGCCCCACCTGGCTCGTGCTGAAGTACATCCCCGGCAGCTGCAGAGGAACGGACGAGGAGGTGGTGGAGGTGGCTGAGGAGCGAGGATGGTTGGGGGTCAGCTGAGGTGGTTTGGGGAGAAGACCCATCTTGCCGCTCGGAGGAAGAACTGCGCAGATGTCACGTACATGGAGGGATAAGGCAACGTTCACGTCCAGTGAAACTGAATCACGCAAACCAGTCATGTCGCGTTGTTTGTGTCCCAGCTAGCCGCAAAATGATATCACTGATTGGCTATGTATCGCTAGCCATCCAGTCATCATACAACATGGAACCTAGCTGATACACAAAATGGAGCATGTCCAGTGAAGATAGCGGTTTGTTGAACCTGATTCATGTCGTGGTTCGTCCCGTATGGCCTCGTCCCATTTCTGTTTCCCTCCCTCCCCTCCCATGCCATCGAATGACGTCATAAAATCGCTGTCCAAAAACATTAAAAACTTGACTGACTGTATAAGGGCGATATTAGAAACAGGAAAAGACAGACACAGACACACATGCACATACAAGCGCGCACGCACGTACGCACTAACACACATTGTAATTTTGCGTTCTGTGTTTTGTTTTATTTTTTCCCAAACATCGCGTTTCACGTACTGCATGTGTATGTGTGTGTGTGTGTGTGTGTGCGCGCGCGCGCGCGCGCGCGCGCGCGTGTGTGTGTGTGTCTGTGTGTCAATCAACAGGAGAAGAAGAATCAACAGAAGGAGGAGGTAAAGGTGGAGGAGGAGGAGGAGGAGAAGGAGATGAAGAATCAACAGGAGAAGGAGGACTCACTGTGCCCCTGCTCCTCCAATCTGTGCTGACGTCCTTGGTGTTGCTGCTGCTGTTTCTGCTGTTTTCGCCACTTGGCGCGTCGGTTTTGAAACCACACCTGTGCAAACATTAACATTGCTGCCAGACACACAGCCAGACAGACATTCATTCACACTGACCGAAAAGATACACATGAACTGACACACACGCACAGGCTGCGCCTGCGTGAGGGCGCATACACACTTACACGCATGTGATCACACACACACATGCACACGCCCCTCCCCTCCCCTTCCCATGCACACACACAAGTACAAAAATAGAGATAGACTGACTGAGACAGGTAGATAGACACAATTACATAAACAGATACATAGATACACATACATATATATTGACAGACAGATCGGTAGATAGAGGGATAGTTCGATAAAGAGATGTATGTCTTAACCAAACAGTTGATGTGGCCATTTTATTCTGGTATCTTCTTCTTCTTCTTCTTCTTCTGCGTTCGTGGGCTGCACCTCCCACGTTCACTCGAATGAACACGAGTGGGCTTTTACGCGTATGACTGTTTTTACCCCGCCACGTAGGCAGCCATACTCCGGTGTCGGGGGTTAAGTAAACTTATATGAATAAGCAGAATACCAAATGTTATTCATGTTTCTATATGAAATATATAACATTTCCATGTGCCCCACGAGGTTTCCTGAAATAAACACGTCATTGTTTTGACGACCGACACAGTACAGGTAATACATGAAATATAAACACATAAAACGTTTGCATATACATGTATATATATATATATGTATATATATATATATATAGAGAGAGAGAGAGAGAGAGAGAGGGATACTCTTCAGTGACACCAGACACACTGACCACTAGACTGGACTCACGATGGAAAAAAGTGAAGGGTTGAGAAGACACCTGAATACGAGGCGAAACGTAAGTTGAATCAGTTTATGGGTTTTGGAGGCTTTTCTTCGCGCTGGGACTATACGGCGTAGGGGCGCGTCCCCCGGGTGGCGGATGGGGGAGCCCTCCCTTTGGGGGTTGCACCAAAGGATATGGAATAAGGTGCCGTGGACCCACATAGTCTAGGAGAAGGACAACTCTGATTTCAAACCCGGGCAGATGGAGTCCGTTAGCTTCAGCAGGCAGTCCTTCCAAGAGAAGGAAAACTCCCAAGAGAAAACCCGTTCAAGTGTATACCGTTACCAGAACAGGAGATCACCGAACACGGCGCCACAGTGGCCTCTCTAAGGGGCGTGATCTAGTCAAAACCGGCTGTGCACGCACTCTACGACACATGGCTACACAGACAACGCTAGACCGATGTGGTGTCGTCTTCCTGGACCATGGCCAGGGGAGACGGTGCCGGGCCCTCAGCCTCAAAGGGGCCCATCCACAACTACTGACCACGGACGCGATGCTTCTCAGACTCTTTGGGGAGAACAGATTGGAGCACATGGGCAAGCAGCACTTCGTATCGTCCACTGGAATGCGGAAGGAGTACAGCGCAAGAAGGCTGAGCTCCAGCGGTTTCTGCGTGAAAATGCGATCGATGTATGTTGCATCCAAGAGACTCACCTCCAGAACACTCATCGCTTTTTTTATAAGAGGTTACGAGTTGTTCAGACAAAACCGAAAGAACAGACCAAAGGGAGGCCTCATCACCCTGGTAAGAAACAACATCCCAGCGGCAGAGACCCAGAGTTCTGGTCAAGCTGATCTCGACACATAATTTCTGGGAGTCAAGTTGGTGTTGCCAGGCACGTCAGTGACAGTCCTCAATGTCTTCTCACTTTCAAACCAAATACAGCTCGACTCTATCCTCGTTGACTCCCACAGCTGGATCATCACAGGAGACTTTAACAGCCACTCACCCAGCTGAGGCTACCAAGATCTCAACAAGAAGGGAGAAGATGTGGAAAACTGGGCAATCAGTAACCAGCTGATCCTCATCAACATTCCAAAAGATCCACTTACGTGCTACGTCCGAGCATGGAGGACCACAAGTACTCCTGACCTGGCCTTCGCGACAGACGACACCCATAGCATTGCCCAAAGGGAGGTGTCGCCCCAGCTTGGAGGCAGCGACCACAGGCCAGTGATCATTACAGTTCAGAAACATTTTGAAACCCATCCCACCAGGCTCCCAGCAAGCTAAGCTGGAATTACAAGAAGGCAAACTGGAACCTTTTCAAGCACGAGGCAGACAAGAGGACTTCTGCGCTGATACTGTTGCACCAAGACATCACCGAAAATGCCAAGAATTTTAATAAGGCAGTATTAGACCCGGCGCAGGCAGCTATTCCACGAGGCAAACGCAGGAACTACCGTCCCTACTGGACACCTGAGCTCGACACCCTGCACAAGACCCTCAGTGAAGCCAGGGACACGATGGAGAGCTCCCCCACTGACGAAAATGTAGAGACACACAACAGAGCGAAAGCTGCGTTCATAAAGGAAAAGCTGCAAGCAACACGCAAGAGTTGGCATGACAAGACATCCTCCCTGAACATGGAGACAGACATGCAGGGGCTCTGGAAGCTGACAAAGAAACTGAACGATGACAACCCCAGCAGAGGCAAGACCGTAATCGAGCAGGACAACCAGCTGAAAACAGAAAAGGCCGCAGCCAACACCTTTGGGGAACTGTACCGAGAGGAGAGTACGATCCACATGTCCAGACAGCGCATCAAGCAGGTACGAGAGGAAACCACAAAACGTATGACATCAGATCCACATGGCATAGATGACAGTTGTACGAGCGAACCATTAACCATGAAGGAGCTGAAACAATGCATTCGCAAGCTGAAGCCCAAGAAAGCTTCGGGGCCTGATGGTGTCACTGGCGACATGCTGAAGCACCTGGGACCAGCATCCAGAACAGTAATGCTTCAGATCTTCAACTACAGCTGGACAGCAGGAGTTGTGCCTTCCACCTGGAAAGAGGCAGAGATCATCCCGATACCAAAGAAGGGAAAGAACAAGAAGGACCCCCACAGCTACAGACCAATCAGCCTTGGCCTTCTGAGCTGTGTCGGCAAGCTGCTGGAAAGGATGGTCAACCGCCGCCTCACCTTCCTCCTGGAAACACAGAACATCCTTTCACCTACCCAGACCGGCTACAGAAAATTCCGCAACACAGAAGATCAACTAGCCCTCCTTGTCCAGGACATCGAAAGCTCTTCTCAGGAGAAGAAGAAGACACTGGCCGTGTTTTTTTACCTGTCGAGAGCGTTTGACAAAGTGTGGAGGGAGGGCCTCATCCTGAAACTTCTCCAAGCCGGCGTACGTAGCAAGACGTACATGTGGATCCAACACTACCTCTTCGGCAGAACCGCAAGGGTCAAACTAGACGGCTTCCACAGCAGAAAGGTCGAGCTACGTGTGGGTGTCCCCCAGGGAGGAGTGCTTTCCCCAACATTGTTTCTGTTGTATATCAACGACATCAGAGACAATATCACGAAGCACGTCTCCAACAGTCTGCACGCAGACGACCTGGCAGTATGATGGACATCCGCTGAACACACCAGCACGGCCTCCTACCGGCTTCAGGAAGTAGTCAGCAATATCGCTACATGGACAGAAGACTGGGGTCTTGAGCTCAACACCACAAAAACCAACGCAACACTCTTCTCTCTCTCCACCGCCAACGAGCAAGTCAAGCTGAAGCTCCAGGACAGGTCTTGCCCCAGACGGACACACCAACATTCCTTGGCGTCAAGTTGGACACCCGCCTGACCTGGAGGCCCCAGATTGAGGAGATGGAGAGGAGAGGCATCCGCAGGCTAGCCCTGCTGAAGAAGCTGGCCGGGACGACTTGGGGAGCAGACAGCAGGCTTCTCGCCAGGGTCTACATGGGACCAACCATGGAGTACGCCTCAACCTCGTGGAGCACAGCCTCCAAGACCAACAAGAGCCGGCTCGACAAAGTCCAAAATATGGGACTACGCCTCATACTTGGAGCCATGAGGTCCACGCCGATCCATGACATGGAGAAAACTGCTAACGTCGAGACCCTGGAGAGAAGACGCGTCTTGAAAGTCCTGATGCAGGGAGAGAAGCTCAGAAGACTGTCCTCACACCACCTACACCACAGACTGGAGCAGCCCACCAAGAACCGTCTCAAACGTCAGAGCCTCAACCACCAGTAAAAAGCACTCAGAGCACAGCACAGCGATGTTCTGGCGGCAAAAGGGGAGTCTTGCACTGACCTTGCCTTGCCTGACTGGAGGCTCGACCAAGAGATAGAGGCCACCATCAGCTTCAGAGTTCCTGGCATCACCACCAAAGACCAGCAACCAGCTACTCTCAAGATCCTGACTCTGGCCATGATAGAGGAGTCCTACCCAGCCAGCTCCTGGACCCATGTATACACGGACGGATCAGCGGAGGAAGCCACACACAACGGAGGCAGTGGTGTCTACATCAGATTTCCCGATGGAGAGCACAGCAGCATCGCACTCCCTGGAGGAAAGCTCTGTTCCAATTTCAGAGCTGAAGTCCTGGCCATTAAAACAGCAGCAGAATTCCTCTCCTCCTGTAGAAAGCCCCTTGGCAGCATCTCCATCTTCACTGACTCCATGTCCACACTCCAGGCCCTTGACTCCTCTAATCCTGGTCCACTGATCCAGTCCCTTAAGGCCTCCCTCGCAACCCTTACCCAAACAGCCCCAACGACCCTCCAGTGGGTGCCTGCACATGTAGGCCTCCCAGGCAACGAGCGTGCAGACCACCTTGCTAAGGAAGGAAGCCAGCTCACACAGCCAACCGATCCTGCCACGTATGAGGAAGCAAAAACTTTCCTCCGCAGCAGATTCCGAAGAGGATGGGTCACCCTGAACGGAGGCTACCAGGCACACGAGGATCCCATCAGGACACTGGAGAGGAGATACCAGACTACTATCTACCGCCTTCGCACAGGACACTGCGGCCTCCGAGCACACCTGAAGAGGAATGGAGTGGCAGCCACATCCCTATGTGATTGCGGCCAGGCTGACCAGACCCCATCCCATATTCTCCAAGACTGCCCCCTGTATGAGAAGATGCAGCAGCAGTCCTGGCCTGGGGGTGCTGACCTCAACACCAAGCTCTGGGGAACGGTAGCCGATCTTCGCCGGACGTCCGAGTTTGTGGCGTCCCTCGGCTTTCGACCCTGACTGCGTAGCTGTCGAACGCAAAAGAAAGAAAGAAAGAAAGAAAGGAGGCTTTTCACTTGCCGCACTAATAATTCACACACACGCGCGCGCGCGCACACACACACACACACACACACACACACACACACGGGGAGAGGGTGTATGGAGGAGGCTAAGAGACCAATAGCCCTCTAAGAAATAATGCAGACTTTAAAATCGTATTGTAAGGCATGCAGGCTAATTTTCGCAAACGCCGCCCCCTTCTCCCTCTAAAAAAAAAAAAAAAAGACACTTGTTAATCTCCACCGATGCCACCGAATCCCAACGATTCAGCACGTTGTTTCCAGTTTCCTTTCTGGCTGCTTCCACTTCCACTCCGCGTCATCTTCCCACTGTGAATGGTTCCGTGACTGTCTATCCAATCATCGGGGTATTGAAATCATAAGCGGTATCTTCGGAAACCTTCCCAGGAATTTTTTTCCACTTGTTTATACGGTTGTCTAAAACTGTTCGCCTGGCCGTATTCAGCAGTGTTCCAACATTTCTGAGTTCGTTTTTTTCATAATGTGGAAGCATCTGCATTCATATGGGTTTCGTGAGAGTGTTTTTTATTGTTGTTGTTGTTTTTTGTTTGTTTGTTGTTTGTTTTTTTGTTTTTTTTGTTTCGTTGTTGTTTTTGACTCACTTGTGTAAACAAAGTGAGTCTATGTTTTAACCCGGTGTTCGGTTGTGTGTGTGTGTGTGTGTGTGTGTGTGTGTGTGTGTGTGTGTGTCCATGTGTCTGTGTGTCCGTGGTAAACTTAAACATTGACATTTTCTCTGCAAATACTTTGTCAGTTGACACCAAATTTGGCATAAAAATAGGAAAAATTCAGTTCTTTCCAGTCATCTTGTTTAAAACGATATTGCACCTCTGGGATGGGCACAAAAAAATAAAAAATGAAGCCTAATTATATGCAAACTGCATTTACTGTTATATTTATATTTTTTGTATTATCTAAACTTAGCACTTTGACCTCTTATTCTGACACAACAACAAGAGGAGTCATTATTATCATTTTTTGTTCAAACAGGAACTTCTTTTGCTAAGCATGGAATTTTTTTTTTATTTTGCAAACGTTTTGGTGCAGATAGTAAAAAAGGGAAATTACTCTGTAATTAATGCTAGGGGACTTAATTTATCACAAGTGAGTCTTGAAGGCCTTGCCTCTCTTGTTGTTTTGTTTGTTAATTCCTTTGGGAAAGACGGGTGATTCTATTGTTGTCTTTCTCTTGTTGTTTTCTTTTCCTAATCAGATGTTGACTTCACCGAGTTCAGGCCATCTGTTCTGCGTCAGTCTCCGCCGCTCACTTTCTTTCCCCCTGTTTCTGGTATTGTGCTGCTGGAAACTGCTGACGATAAGGGACAAGGCACACAACAGACACCCGCTGGGTCAACAAGCAGCATTGAGAGCGGCTTGAAGTTTGCTTGCTGGTACGTCTGAGTGTATGGGAGCTTTAAATTCCTCTGCCTTTGTGTTCACAGACAGATTATGGTGGAGAGAGACAGACAGACAGACAGACAGAGAAACGAAAACAGACAGACACAGACAGACAGAGAGACAGGGACAGAGAGACAGAGAGAGAGAGAGAGGAAGAGAGAAAGAGAAAGAAAGAAAAAGAGAGAAAGCGAAAGAGAGAGAAAGAGACAGACACACAGACAGACAGAGACAGAAAACAGATATAACGATTTTCGAGACGGAGAGGTCAGACAGACAGACAGACAGACAGACAGACAGACGGGTGTACCTGCACTCTGGCCTCAGTCAGCTCCACCTTCAGCGCCAGCTCCTCGCGGAAGAACACGTCAGGATAGTGGGTGCGCTGGAAGGCCCTCTCCAGCTCTTCTAGCTGCCCGCTGGAAAATGTCGTGCGGTACCGCCTCTGTTTGCGTTTGGTGGGCAAGGAATCTGTCAATCAGTCGGACACGGGAGAGAGTCACAACTGACATATCTGTTCGAATTCTTCTTGTTCTTCGTTCGTAGGCTGTAACTCCCACGTTCACTCGTATGTACACGAGTGGGCTTTTACGTGTATGACCGTTTGTACCCCGCCATGTAGACAGACATGCTCCGTTTTCGGGGGTGTCTGTACGAATGAATAGCAAACTCGTGAAAATATATCCCTGCAACATTGATAAATCAAAAACGCTTCTTTTTTTTAAGCGTTTTTCATTATCAATTCATCGATGCTTTTTATTTTTCTTGCCTTTTTTCCCTTCTTTTTTTAACATCTGTGACACTGAGTGAAGCTCCAGTTCACGTGAGGTGTCCAATGCCCATCTTAACGTGCCGTCGTTCTGGAGGTGCCGGTGTTGCGTCAAACGGGACCCCTTCCTCACCCTTCCAGGTTGTGACCAATAACACAGCGTGGTGGCCTGCTGGTCATGTGCTTGACTCCAGCTGGGAAGCGATGGTCCACGTGTTCGGGTTCCGTGAATTCCCCCCACCCCCACCCCCGCACCCCCCTTTCCCTCTCCAACAGACCTTGGGTGGTGGTCTGGGTTATAGTCAGTCGGACGAGACGATAAACCGAGGCTCCGTGTGCAGCATGCACTTAGCGCACGTAAAAGAACCCACGGCAACACGCTGAAAGATCAACTCTGATAGAAAAACAGACCAAAAAAAAAAAAGAAAAAGAAACATCAAACAGAGAAATCTGTTGTGACAAAAATAATACAACGCGGTACAACATCACCAGAGTTTGCTCGACGTAATTTCTGACTGAAATAAACTATTTTCACAACAACGGTAATGTTGACTGTTGCTTCCATAACGCGACGGAAATCAACACTCAACAACGTAAACGTGTTTTAACAACAAGGTTTATATAAAACTCATACAATCGTGTTGTTGATCAATGCTTGCAATAATTTATACGAAGACAGGGTTGACCTTGTCTGCGTTTTCTGTGGCTGAGTGACAATATCATATGTTTGGGAACTGCGTGGGGAAGCTGCCCTACGCTTTGTGTGCTGGTATGGCTGAGACAAGTCAACCATTCTTTCATTTGCCAATCAATGATGGTGATCGAAGTTCGCCAGCCTGTGTACTATGACCTGGAACATCGGTAAGCAAGGCGGTAAGAGAGAGAGAGAGAGAGAGAGAGAGAGAGAGAGAGAGAGAGAGAGAGAGAGAATATGATGTAGTTAGTATTATGAAGTTCTTGACATCTTTTGCACCTTCCTACAGGTGCACAATATTTGTATTTTGTATTTGTATCTGTATTTGTGCAATACGGTACAATGTTATACGAAACATTATCAATAGTATTTTTTTCTGGGAGACCTTGCAGTCTGAAAGTCATTATTGTTGCTGTTTTTCCATTCTTCATTGTTATCTTACGACAAGCATTCACAATAAGAAGAGCCACAATAAAGTCAAGTTCTTGGAAAACGATTCCAACTGTGGCTTTGAAGAAGCAATAGGAATGCCAGAAACTAAGTTGCCTGTGACTGTAGAAGTTATTTTTGTATTGCCTTCCATTCTGGCATTGAACATGAAAACTACCACACTCTAATTTTGAAATGGATATAACTTCTCCCATATCTGAAACAATCGCTTCAGAGAGAGAGAGAGAGAGAGAATGGGCAGTGGTGAGACGATGAAGGTATGAGAGAGAGACAGACACAGAGAGAGAATGGGCAGTGGTGAGACAATGAAGGTATGAGAAAGATAGTGAGAGACAGAATGGGCAGTGGTGAGACGATGAAGGTGAGAGAGAGAGAGAGCGAGAGAGAGAGAGAGAATGGGCAGTGGTGAGACGATGAAGGTATGAGAGAGAGAGAGACAGAGAGAGAATGGGCAGTGGTGAGACGATGAAGGTATGAGAAAGAGAGAGAGTGGGCAGTGGTGAGACGATGAAGGTGAGAGAGAGCGAGAGAGAGAGAGAGAGAGAGAGAGAGAGAGAGAATGGGCAGTGGTGAGACGATGAAGGTATGAGAAAGACTGAGAGAGAATGGGCAGTGGTGAGACGATGAAGGTATGAGAGAGAGAGAGAGAGACAGACAGACAGACAGACAGACAAACAAACAAACAGACAGAGAATGTGCGGTGGTTAGACAATGCAGGTATGAGAGAGAGAGAGAGAGGGAGAGAGAGAGAGAGATTGAAAGAGGAAATATAGGAAGAAAGGAAGAAAAAGCAGGGAAGGGAAGGAGGTGACGTAGTGGATAAGAAAAACACAGATGAAGAAGAAGGAGAGAGAGAGAAAGAGAGAGAGAAGGGGGTAAGAGGAGACAAACACATGGGCAGTGGTCAGACGATGAAGGTATGAGAGAGAGAGAGAGAGAGAGAGAGAGAGAGAGAGAAGAGAGAGAGAGAGAGAGAGAGAACACGAACGAACGAACGAACGAACGTTGTTTTTTGGGGGGGGTTTATTGAGGGAAGTGAAATAAGCATATATGTGCTTTTTTTCATCCAGCCCTCAGGGCGAATGGAAAATGAAAATGAATCAAAACATCCACAAAGTAGCAAAGAGATGAAAAAATAAAGACATGGCATTCACATACACATTTTAATATGCACATCTACATAATCCTGATACAAACATCATATTATGAAGGAAACAGATCAACCCCCCCCCCCTCCAAAAAAACAAAAGAAACACAGACCCTCCCAAGCCCCCCTCATCTCCCCCTCCGCCACTCCTCCCCCAGTGCAGGACACTGATTGTGGTTGTATATCTTTAAGTAGTGCGATAGCGGTTAGACATACAGTTAAACTATATAATTATGCGTATTCAATAAGATAAAGTCAAGTTAAGTAGGATTGTTGACATATTTGTCCATAAGGTGTGATGGTAGTGTTTTTTGAATTCTTGAATGCTTTTCTGAACATTAAAATTGGATGAAATATTGTTCCATAAACAGCCTCCTGAATAAATGAGACTGGATTTAAACAGATCTACTCTTGGAATGGGGATCTTAATCTTGTTGGTCTGACGGACTAGCGTGGTGGGAAATCTCTCTCAAAGATGGAGCATAATTAGACATGATTTTAAAAATAAAAAGTGCTTTGTTGTATTCAAGTTTAAGCTTTTGGGGAAGAATATCTAAATGTCTGTAGTCGTCAGCAGTCAGTGATGAAGATTTCAGAAGGATTAATTTAAGAGCTCGTCTATGCAGACTTAGTAAAGGTTTTAGTATATTATCGCTAGCTGAATCCCAGAGTGTTGACGCATAGTTAATATGTGATTCAATATAAGCAAAAAAAGAATAATTTTCGACAATGCAAATCAAGGAAATGTTTAATTCTGGAAAGCTTATAAATCTTTTTGGATAGAGTTTTGCATAATGACATAATATGACAGGACCAAGGTAAGTTGTTATCAATGGTGACTCCAAGAATTTTATTATTATCAACTTCTTCTATTGGTTGACCATTTATGGAAAAGGGTGGAAGGTTGTGTGAAAAGTTTTGTTTTGGATGGAGACGCATGTGATTTAAATTGGACCATCTAAATATGTCATTAATGCTTTGTTGCAGAGCATAGTACACTTTGTCTATTGTAGTGTGATTTGTATGTATTGTTGTATCGTCTGCAAACATCTCACATAATGCATTAATAAATAGAGGCAAATCATTTATATAAACAGAAAACAATATTGGACCAAGAATTGAACCTTGAGGAACTCCATAATAGATAGACTGTAAAGAGGATTGAGATTCATTCATAGATACAATTTGTCTTCTGTCTGATAGAAATGAAGATATGAGATATTGTCTGGAAAGTATTTCCAGAAAAACTGTATAATTTTAGTTTTTTTCAAAAGAAGAGTGCGGTCTATCACATCGAATGCCTTCATAAAATCCACCATGAGAACACCAGTAATTTCATTATTGTTTATATTTGTGAGCCATTGTTCGACTAAGTTAGTGAGTGCTGTATGACAGGAATGCTTGGACCTGAAACCAGATTGATTTTGATGAAATAATTTGTGGTGATTGAAATGATTAAGGATATGTTTGTTAATGTGTTTTTCTAAAGGTTTTGACAATTTTGATAAGATTGAAATTGGTCTGTAATTGGAAGGGTCTGTACGGTCTCCTGACTTAAAAATGGGTACTACTTTCGCGACTTTAAAAGATTTTGGAATTAGCATCCATAAGAGGGATATCAAGGTGTGATGAAATATTTTTAGTGTTACAAAAGGTTTCGAGAGTATTAAGTGAATTAAGGGATGACGTGTTTGTTCCTACTGAGTTAGCTACATTACAAAAAATGTGCATTTAGGTTTTCTGCTGATATGTCGTTAGTTGTTGTGAATTGCGTGATATTATGTTTATTATTTAACTGATTTATGGCTTTCCAAATCAATTTATTATTGGATTTTGTGGAAATAAGTTCTTGAAAATAATTCTTTTTTTCTGAACGTTTCAAAGCATTTACAAGATTACGTTGTTTTCTGAATTCATCTTTCTTACCTTCTGAGAGAGACGAGTCTCTTTCCTTAATCTTATCATCAATGGTTTTAGTCATCCACGGCTGTTTAGGATAGCTTTTGACACGTTTTGTTATGAATGGAGCATATTTATCATATACAATAAGAAAATTGTGATACCAAACCTCCAGTGCTTCTTCAGGATTAGAGAATTGATAAACAGCTGACATATTGGAATGTATCAAGTTCTGTAGAAATAAATCCTTATCAAATTGTCTAAAATCTCTATGGCAAACGGTTTTATGTTTATTTGCAGGAATTTTTACACCTCGTTTTGACCATGTGAAACATATAAGGGAATGGTCACTGCAGCCAAACGTTGGGGAACATACTTCTGTTACGGAGTTTGTAGATGAAGCGTATATATGATCTATAAGTGTTTTTGACGTTGTAGTAACTCTCGTAGGTATGTCAATTAACTGCGTTAGGTGAAAAGATACATAAATTTTTGTCCAGAGTTTGATTTTAGTAAGTCAATATTAAAGTCACCTAACAGTATTATTTCACTTGAAGACAAAGAAGCTTCTTCCATCAACATAAACTTGTCTATCCAATCTACATGTTCAGCTGGATTTCTATAGATAAAGCCAAAAAGGATAGGTTTTGATTTCTTAAAGCGTATTTCGATCTATACAGATTCAACTCCATAATTTTCGAGTGATTCAATTCGTTTAAAGTTAATGTTTTGTTGAATATATACAACAAGGCCTGTTTCTCTAGAACATTTCGGATCATTACGAATAATACAATAGCCTGGTAGCAGTAAATCAGAGTCTTGTATATGGTCTGTTAGTCTTGATTCAGCAAATCCGAATATGTGAAACTGTTTTCCGGAGTTTGAAAGGACATGGGATACATCAGCGAGTTTGTTGATATTAATATTCAGAAAACCTACTTTAAAACCATCGGATATTGGCCAAGCATTGAGTGTTTTAGTACACAGAACAGAAAAAGTGAATACAACAGTATCATAGATGACTTAATGTTATGATACAATGGTACAATGGAAAGGAGAGTAAAGGACACAAGAAGTACCAGAAGGCACCTCCAAAAGTACACAGTGTGCAATATACTTAACCACTGATTAAACAACCATCAAATAAGTCACATAGAATACAATTGAATACACCAAGTAATTACGTCAATTATATATCCAAGTTTTTACCGTCATAAAATAACACGTCGCACAGAACACAATTCAAATACAGCAAGTAATACGGTCAGTAATATTTACTGCGTCCGCACAAATCACGTAATTTGCGCTGAATATAGTTTTGGTCCGGCAAACTGTGACAACCTCAAGTGCATTACGAGATCACGAGTGTGTCCGCAACACACACACACACACACACACACACACCACACACACACACACACATGAACGTTCACGCGAATGTGCACTTACAGCACCCACGCACTTGCTGCATCCGAGGGATCTTTCGTTCTTCGAATTAAATGCAAGTCAGTCCTAGCTTTTAGTTTTGCTTGTTTACAGTCCTCATCAAACCAGAGTGCACCTCTGTGCTTATTGCACGGTCTGTACTCTTTTCAGCATACATTCACTGGCTTTCAGTAGATACTGAATGAAAAGCTCAAGTGCTGAATCAACGTTTTCTTTGACCAGAAGAGTAGCTTGGGTGAACATGTCTTGTGAAACATCAGAGTTTAAGCTATCCAGAAATATGTTAGTTTTTTCATTATCCCATGTTATTTTCTCTGACCATTTCGAGTTTTACTGATCCGACCCACTTCCCCTGACTGGTCAGCTCTTGTGTCTGACACATTGAGACTGGTAAATGGAATCATTCAACACAAGGCAAAACCTTAAGCTTAATCACACTTGCACAGATATCACATGACGCCAAAAAGTAGTCTATGGTGCTGCCCCCTGTCTTAGAAATAAACGTTAGTGACTGATCAAAGTTCTGTTCACATAAACCATTTAGAATAACGCAATCAAACATACAACAGAGTTCCAACAACTGTTTTCCAAAAGCGTTAATTTCTTTGTCATTTGAAAATCTTTTAAATGCAAAATTATCTTTATGGTTATAGTCGCTCATGGTTTCTTTCTTATGAGATACATCAAATGTATAATTTTCATTTCCAGTACGTGTGTTGAGATCACCACAAATGATCAAATTAAATTCATCAAATTGTTCACATAGATGTAAGAGACACTGTTCCAGACACTCGATTCCATACCCATTTTCTGCAACATTCCAGAAATTGCTGTCATATGCAGGAATATGTGTATAGACCAAAAATGTATTTTTTCTCAAGTCCTAACAAAGACTTGCCCAACTGTAGAACAATCGTGTTCTCATACACAACTTCGATTTGATTTACAAATGCGGCAATTTTTTTCTTGACAAAAACCATGACACCTCCAGATTTCCTTCCATGGTGAGAGAGTTTCACCGCTTTTGACATGAAAACATCATAATCCTTAAATACCTCATAACTGATTTCCCTATCTACGAATGTTTCAGACAAAGAAAATATGTCAAACCGTAACAACGTATTGACAACATCTTTCAATTCAAGTTTTTGTAACCAACCTTCACAGTTCCATGTGCACAGTCTGATTTCGTCCAGGCCTTGGCCACCCCCCTATTTCTTATCATGCACGTGGTCACTGGCACTCCTCAAAGGACGTCTTCGTGCTCGAGTCTCACTGGTGGCTGCTGGTTTCCTGTTCGAACTGGGTGACTTGTCAGCGGACTGACCAGTGGACACAACCCTGTCCTTCCCACCCTCACTCTGATTATCCCCTCCCCCCTCTACATTGCGCACCACGGCATCTCTGTAGCTCTGAGAATTGCTCATCCTCTGGTTCTGACCTCCCCCTGACTTTGGAGAGGAGTCTGCTCTAGCCTCTTGTTCACTGTGGTTTGTACGGACAGGAGGAGTGCGTGTTGGAAGTTTTTCCCCTACCACCAGTGTGTTACCCTTGTAGTAGGCCTGAACTCCTTCATTCCGGTACTGTCTTATCACATCTTGTTGTCTGGTAGTCAGGTCTCCTGCGACTGCAACCCCTACTTTTCTCAGCCGTTCCTTCGCCTTGGTCAGCACATGCATTCTGTTTCCCCAGTGTGCAAACTTGACGATCATGGGTCTGGGTCTGCTTCGACTGCTTTCACCACTGTCTGCTCTGTGTGTGCTGTTAGATCCCAGTCTGTGTGCTCGTATGATGTCTGGTCTTGACCACTGTATGTCTGGTGCACACTTTCTGAGGAGAGCAATAACTGTTTCTGCACAGGAATCGTCCTCTGGTCCTGAAGGTTCCTTGATGTTGAAAAACTTCAAGTTGTCTCTTCTTGAGAACTGTTCCAGTTTGTCTATTTAGATACGCCGTCTTTACATTCTCGAGACGTGTTTCTAACGATTCGATGGCAGTCGTCTGTTCACTGCTTTTCATAACAAGATTTTCCGTTGTCTCCTCCATCTGGTCCGTCTTTTTTTTTTCTATTTCGTCCACATCACTGCCAAGATCTTTGAGTGAGTTTCTTAAGTCGTTTATCTTTGTGGTTATTTCATCCTACACTTCTTGAATTTTCTTTTCGAGGCTCACTTTTTGTTCGTCGAACATCTTCTTCATCATGTTTTCCATTCCAGACAGAATTTCAGATTTCAAGTCATGTGAAGCTGTCGTCTGTTTATCCTCGGTCATTGCACTGGGTTTTCTTCCTGCCCCTGGGTTTTCTTCCACGTCGCCACACATGAGTAAGAGCTCAGCGATCAAAAACACAAGCACTGCATCGCTCACCCGTGTTGTCACTGACACTGACAGCACTCGCATCCTAACGAAGCCGCTTTTCTCGCTCGAACAGCCATGAAACTCGTGAAAACTGACACTAATAAGCCTGTGGCACTTCTATGCTGCTGACTGCTAACTGGCATGTTGAAGGCTTCACGAGATGTGAAAATTAGATTAAATTGATGTCCGTTTGCTCTGTTTTCAAAAGACGGCCGCCATGTTTCGTTCCCAGCATGCATGAGTAAGAGAGAGAGAGAGAGAGAGAGAGAGAATGGGCAGTGGTGAGACAATGCAGGTGAGACACACACACACACACACACACACACACACACACACACAAACAAACAAACAGAGGATGTGCAGTGGTGAGACAATGCAGGTATGAGAGAGAGAGAGAGAAAGAGAGAGAGAGAGGAAATATAGGAAGAAAGGAAGAAAAAGCAGGGAAGGGAAGGAGGTGACGTAGTGGATAAGAAAAACACAGATGAAGAAGAAGGAGGAGAGAAAGAGAAAGAGAAGGGGATAAAAAGAGACAGACAGACAAACACATGGGCAGTGGTGAGACGATGAAGGTATGAGAGAGAGACAGAGAGAGAGAGACAGACACAGAGAGAGAGAGAGAATGGGCAGTGGTAAGACGATGAAGGTATGACAGAGAGAGTGGGCAGTGGTGAGACAATGAAGGTATGAGAGAGAGACAGAGAGAGAGAGAGAGAGAGGAAATATAGTTAGAAAGGAAGAAAAAGCAGGAAAGGGAAGGAGGTGACGTAGTGGATAAGAAAAACACAGAGGAAGAAGAAGGAGAGAGAGGCAGAGACAGACAGAGACACAGAGAGAGAGAGAGAAGGGGATAAAAAGAGACAGACAAACACACACACACACACACACACACACACACACACGAAAAAAACAACCAAACAAACAGAGAGACAGAATGAGAGACTACTAGTGAGAGACCCAAGACACAAAACAACTTTGACCCAAGAATGAAGATTTTCGGCAGTGCCTAGTGTTCCAACCTGTCCATGCAATACAACAACAACATCAACAACAACAACAAGACACAGAGAAACAAACACGCGCGCGCACAAACATTAAGAGAATGAGAGACAGACAGACAGACAGAGACACAGACAGACACAAGGAGAGAAAGAGAAATCCACGGAAGACTAACCAGAACATGAAGGTGGAGGAAGGTGGGGGTGAGGGGGGGCGAGAGAGAGAGAGAGACGCACAACAAAGAAACAGAAAAGGACAGACAGAAGGAAGCAGAAAGGGGAGAGGGGGCGTGGGGAGGGGGGGCGAGAACCAAACGTTGAGGTCAATCATATCTAATTACAGGCGCGTTAATTGCATGTCCAGGATGCTAACCTTAAAGGCTTCTTCCCTAATTGGTCCAGAGAACTCGGGGGGCTTCTTCCACACGTGCAGGGCAGGGTCTCTCCACGTGAAGAGAAGATGGGTCTGTCACCACTTTGACAACCTGAGAGAGAGACACACAGAGAGAGAGACAGAGAGAGAGAGAGGGAGGGGGACACACACACACACACACACACACACACACACACATATATATATATATATATATATATGTGTGTGTGTGTGTGTGTGTGTGTGTGTGTGTGTGTGTGTGTGTGTGTGTGTGTGTGAACAAGCACACGCAGGAGAGGGGATAGCGTTGGGAAGGGGTGGGAGAAAGAGAGAAACAGAGAGAGACAGAGACACAGAGACATAGACACGGAGACAGAGATACCAAAAGAAACAAAGAGGGAGGGGTGGGGGTCAGAGAGACAGACACAGAGACAGACACAAAGACAGAGACAGGGAGAGAAAGCAGAGAGCTTATCCGTCTTCCTGCTTTTTTTTCTGCTTTTTTTCTTCTTCTTCTCTCTCTCTCTCTCTCTCTCTCTCTCTCTCTCTCTCTCTCTCTCTCTCGCGTGCAATGGGGAAAAATAACAAGTGCGTTGTTGTCGGCATGTTGTTCGCCTCCGAGTCCATGGTCGCCCAGCTTTTCCCCTAATCTTTGTTGGCAGCCTCATCAACAAGTGCAGTCTATGACGTCCATGGAATCCACACACACACACAAACACACATACAAATAAACACATTCACACAAACATACACGCACGCATAATGCACGCTGTCTTTCTGGGTGTGTTCGCGCCTTTACCGGTGTGTGTGTGTGTGTTCTTTCTGTAGTTTAACATCTTTTCACTGTGAAGTGATATTAAACGATTAAAATATATGTAGCCATGTGCTCAATACGACTGGCTACTCAACTCACAGCACAAGCTGAAAGCTGATCTATAGCAGACGCCGTTTTCGCACCGAACTTGCTGGCCTTCAACGGCTCGCGCAGAATGTGTGACGCCATTCCCGGTTTGAATGTAAATCCCCTTTTAGACATATGCTCCAAACATATATCAAATCAAGTCTCTGTATCGTTCACTGCAATATTATATTGGTTGTGCTTACACACACACACTTTAATCAGCTAGAAGCTTACTTGATTTCAGTTTTATCGTTCGTCAGTCTAAAGATTTCAACTGATGCTAAGCTTTCGTCATTTTGTCCTCGCCAGACAACCCACTCCTGGACCAGTTCGCTGTACGTCGTTGGCTGAGTAGAAATTTGTGTTTGTGATGCAGCGTATTTAAAGTTAATATCTCTTTTGTCGGATCAGTAAACTACAAGTATTATATACTGGCAGAATAGTGTCAATTCCATCTTTAAATCTATTCCATTTGTGTTTGCCTACGTTAAACTGATTTAACGCAGTTTGTAATTTTCCGTGATGAGCTCGCTAAAACTGACCCTGCCGGCCTGTTCAGGTGACTTAAATTAAGATTATAAATTCATCTTAAATAATCAACACTTCATTTCATACCCATTATAAAGTAGGTGTTGAGCTCTTTCTTTTGCGACCTATCCGACGTAAATCGGTTCAGGAATCATTTAGAAATCTACCACTGAACACCTTGTAAGAAACACAGTTCTTGTCAGATTTAGCCTGATTTGACCCAGTTCGCTTCACGGGCTATGCGAGCGCCTTTGCAGTCCGCTTAACTTGCATAAATTGACAGAGTGGGTGATCAATGGTCACTTTCTACCTGGTCAGTCATCTGATCAGAGCCTGCTGTCTTTCTCTCTTGCTGTTTCACAAGCAGTGTGTGTGTGTGTGCGTTGTCCCAGAGGCTGACATCTCGCTACGTATCACCGCACTGTTTTGTCTCTTTCTCTTATTCTCATCTAATAACTATTGTAAATAAAACAATAGAAAACCCCCTTTTGTGACTGGCCTCTATGTTCCTGGCCTGTGCGCGGGAATTCTTGTCTATCCTTCAATACGGTAAATCATCATTAGTTAGTTCTTTTGTTCCCCTTATTTTCCACTCGGGTAACACGGCAACATATAGTATGTGTAATGTGTATGTGAGCGCGTGGGGTGGAGGAGGGGGTTGGGGTGGATGGAAAGATGGGTGGGATGACTGAAACACGGAAAGAGACATAAAAAAAGTTGCAGAGGTGTAAAGGAAGAGCTCATTACAACGAAAACAGGATCAGAGGTAGATGCTAACTAGACTTTGATTCAAATATTCAGAAATTTGTCGGAGTAATAGATAATATTCAATATTGAAAACATACTGTAAAAACAGGTAACTGTTACATGTTTATTTCTTATTCAGAAACGTTGCTCTTTTATCGGATATGAAACACTGATAAACAGCAGTCATTTCATCATTTTAGTTCAAAAAGAAAAGACTTCTGCTTTGTATGTGAGTTACAATGTCGCACACATCTGCAGTGAGAAGCAGAATTCTGCCAAATGAATGGGACATGAATCTAAAAGTAGGTATAAATTGGGGGAAAATTTAAACGAACCTCCTACATCTGAAATATCAGAGTTTGAAATAGACTCAAGGCACAGAAAGACTGTTGCACTTTTTTGTGAATATCATACACTATCTACATTCGACCAAGAGGCTGCTTGTCGGTAAAAGCTGCAGTGTCTTTAATGAAATACATATTCAACTGGTGCACTGATCACGACGAATTTCGCGATTATATTTTATTGACAGGAGGCGAAAGAGGCCACAAGATTTGATTCTGGGAATGATGTGCACAAAGACGTTATCACTCACTTCATGAACTGCCATTTAAATCAACATATTTACTTGCACAGACATGCGCATAGTATGTTCATGATTCACCCTTTTACTCGCACTACGCATGCGCGTTTGATGTTACCACGAGGATCTCATTACATTCTTCTGGTTTCTAAATTTACTCATCAATACGATCACAGAAAGAACCATTCTTACTTTCTGAACATGAGCGCGGTTTCACAGATTTCGGAAATGAGAAGTAATTCTGTTAGCATCCATGCCAAATTGATGTCAGCGACTTTCGTAACATAATATGTGCACACTTGAGTCTAGGAGAAACCGATACGTCCGTTCCGTCGATCATTATTTTGTCGAAAGAACCCGATTTTTGTCTGAAGTGATTATCATATATATTAGCCAGTGATTTTGTGAATATTTACCGAAAACGATAAGTCGTGATGAAGACATGTGAAACTTCAGTAGATTTGTGTTATGATCGTAAAACAATGCAATGCCGAACGAAGTAGGCTGCTAAAGGTGGAATCGTTTCCGTTTCCAGCACACAGCCCTTGTTTCTATAAACTTTCGTTTTTGATAATGAGTAAAAAAAAATATCATTGCATCGATATATATATATATATATATATATATATATATATAAACAACAAACAACCCCCACACCCATCCCGCCACTACACGTTTTCAGTGTTGTTGTTCGGCAGGACGTACACGTGAGCCGTGAAGGCGTTGTCTCTTGCTGTGTACCGGACCGATGACAATATCTTTTAATAAAAGCTTCTTGACGAAATCCAAAACCGCGGGGAAACTGCTTTTGACGAATAACTCACCATGCGCAAGCAAATACTATAACAAAAGTGCTATTGCTAGTTGTAGTACTAGGATTTGATCAAGTTACCGAAAAAAATATTTTCCAACAGCTGATTGAGATAATCGACTAAAAAGTAAAAATAAATGTGATAATTTCACTTATCTATCTCCTTATTTCACAATGTTTCATTTTATATTCTAGTATCATCAGTTAAGGAGAAAATATCGATACTCTTTTCAAGAAAAAGGCACATAATTCATTACAAACTTCAGTTTTGATGATTGCTCGTCTGCATCTTGCTCATTGTCATCGACAGATAAGTTTACCTGCTGATTTACATCTTCCACAGAGTTGAATACACTAACGATCTGGTAGTACCAGTGTTGCAAACTAAGTTCATAATGTTAAGTGTAAAAGCTTTTCTGTTTATATATCTGGTGGGTTTTTTGTTGCCCGCCCCGAGAACGCGAAATTCAAAGAAAAGTTGGGTGTAGGCGTTCACAGGGTGGTTTAGTCAACGGGAAGAGAAGAAACGAAAACCAAAGATATATTCAGACCTCAGAATCCACAAAAGAAAATCGAGGCACAGGAACGAAATGCGAAAAAAACCCCAAACAATACCAGTCTTTGTTAAACGCATTTTAGTGATACAATACATGCTCAACAATGTTCATTTCGTTTGTTGTCCATGAAAAGAAACGACTTTGTTCTTGACACTCAAAATCCGAACCAACCCCTTCACTGTGGCTGGCAGTGAGATCAATACCAAGCTGCTGATTGTTTATTCATCGGCATCACTTCCACACTGTGTATCGGCATGTGTGATGATGTGATGAACCAGGACTGACGTCTGGAACGAACCATCTAATACTCTCTCTCTCCCTCTCCATCTCTTTCTCCCTACACCCTTCCCTTCTCCCCCTTACTCATAATACACATTCGTTATTCCCATTTCTCTTTTTAAACGTCTTTTAGTTGAGATACTGAATCTGTTGGTGGTAAATTGCGGAGAAAAAGTAGAGAGTACATGGCAGTGAAAACTGTGCACCACATCCGACCTATTACTTTGTCAGATAATGGGCGTGAGCATGACAGTTTATTTCACTTTTCGAAACTTTCGGGCCATTGGTTGAATCCTCTAACTGTTGTGGCCTCATCGTCTGCTGTCCCTTCCCACGTAGGATTTTTCTTAATTCTATATTTAACCCTTTTCAATGATGCGCATTTCCTGAAGTTGTTACAATACCCACGGAAGACTTTTGAACAGTTTCCTTCTTCCGTACACGTTGTGCATGAAACGAATCATTCCTTTCTTTCTTTTTTTCCTTTTATTTATTATTTCTATTTCCTTGTCTCTTGAACCGTACACGCTACCTGCTCCATACGAAGCATCAACGAATGTGTCAGTGCATTCTTCTTCTTCTTCTTCCTCCTCGTTCGCCTCCCATTAGATGACCAGCCCGGTGTCCTCGATGAAGGCTGCCGTCCGTCGCAGCTCCTCCAGGGTGCCGTACAGCTTAGCTTCCACTGCTGTCGGTGTTGGCCAGTACTTCCTCCTGGATGCTGCATGCGTCGTACAGTCTTGAAGGATGTGGTCAGTTGTCATTGGCGCCTCACCACAAGGGCACTCTCCACTCTGTCCAATGCCAAATTTTGTGTGCATGTGGTGGAGCAGGCGGTTGTGTCCAGTCCTCAGGCGGAAGATCTTGCCCTGTCCCCGTCGTTCCAGCAAATGGTATCTGTCTTCTGGGTTATATGTGGTGTGCTGGAGGCGCCACTTTATTCCTTGCTGTGCCTTGATGATTGTCTTGATTTCATCGTATGACACCAGTTTGTTGGCCTGCTCCTTCTGTGCACCGTCTTTTGCCATTCGATTATGTAGTTCCTCACGATCACTTTCCTTCTCTCCAAACATTAGGTGGGAAAAGCCTCATTTTTTTTTCGTCACGTTGTAAAACCTCTTTCATTTTCCTCAGACAACACAATTCTTTATCCCCACGCGTTCCACTACACCACCCTCTCTCCCTTCAGGAAGGGGCGCACTCTTTCCGTGTTCGTCGTCGTCACTCACCAGGAAAACACTCACCCACGACAAATACACAGCATATACACCATTCCCATCCCACACTTAACACATACTTTAATGACATTCATGACTTCGTTTGTAGTTGTTGTTTATTCATGTAGTCAGTGAACGTCACACACACACACACACACACACACACACACACACACACACACACACACACAGGGCTTCCGGTCCGTTCAAAGAAGCCTCAAAAGCAGCTTTTCTTTCACTGTTTTGGGTCAAATGCCTTCAGCTCCACACAGTATGAATATCGCTTGAACTCGCCCACAGTATCTTAGGACAGGAAAGGATTCAACAGCAATAAACAGTGGGAACTCTCCCCATTATGGCACACAACTTCAAGTCAATGCTGCCTACGCTACCAATTCAGCTTGCACACCGGTAAATTAACTGGATTGTGGCTGAGTACCTTGTTAATGGAGTTACCACTCTTTTTCTTGTTTAATCCTGCACTCTCCAAGCCTCATTGTTCTTTCATTTCGAACAAAAATTACATGATTTGCGGAAAACTATAACATTAGTCATACTGAGATTTGCTGATAACTGTTTCTTGCTTAAGGACATCTCATTGATTCTGTGGGTGGATCAGACAAAAGAACAACATCATCAGCAAATAGCATCAAAAATAAATCTGCTGTCCTAGGTACCCTCTAAATTCCATGCAGACCGTTCTTCGACAACTCAAATACTAGTTCTTTCATGAAAAATGAAAACATCATAAGGGCTTAGCATGCACTCTTGTACCACACCTCGTGGGCATTGAAAACAGTCGAAATAAATACCTCTGTCACGAACACATAGGCTACATAGCAATGAATCGTAGTTGTTTCCAACGGTCATGTACAACTTTCCATGTGCCCCAGTTTTTCTGCGAGTACACAGAATCGAACGCTTTTCGGAGGTCTATGATTGCCACGTAAGTCTATGACTGCTCACATAAGAGATGATTTGGGGAGCCATATAGAGTAAATATTTTATATGGTCGACAGTATTGTAATCTGCTCAAAAGCCCGCCTGTTCCTCGATGGGCTTTTTCTGCCCATTTTTTTCTGATTTAAAATATGCGTATACACTTTACTAATTGTATCTGTTTGCATATTCAACATTCCACTGACAGTATCATCTAGACCGGTACTTTAACCAGACTTCATGTTTGTTTTTAGATAATTGTTATTTCTTATACAGATATCGGGTCACTGAATAGAGATTCTTCATCCATATCTACCTCTTCTTCCGTTATTACTTCTTTGTGGTCGGAAATAATATCGGCTGCATCAAAAAAAGTTTAAAATTGGTTATGCCACTGTTCGGAGCTAAGATAATTACTTCTTCATAATCGGAGCTATCATTAGCTGCACCAAAAGCGTCTGGGAAATGGTAATGCCACTGTTCGGAGCTATTGTCGACAACTGCTTACCGGGTAATTGATCTTATCATTATTGAACAGAATACCTTTAGATCCTGGACACAATTTTCTCACCTGCTCCAGTCTTTCTTCTTCAAACGCTCGTTTTCTTTTGTTTTTGTTGTTGTTGTTTTGTTTTCTTTTTTGTTGTTGTTCTTTTGTTTTTTGTTGTTGTTTTTTTGCTAAATATTTTCTTTCATCTACTTAACATAATGTTCTTTTCCCTGTTTTCTAAAAGTTTCTGTCTTACACCTGTGGAATCTTTTCAGGAGTCAGTTTTCTGACCCCTTTTTTCTCTTGCCTGCATTTCAGATCATACCAGTAATTCAAGTATTTTTTCTAACCAAAACTTTTCCAAGCTTTCTAACTATACAGGCAGTTGCTCTGCATGAAAAGTTTGTGATGAATTTAACTCGCCTATTAACATCTAAATCTAACATACCATGAACTTCATTCTGACTATCTTTGAATTCATTGCTGTCCAGCTTTTATTATCTTTATCATTCCAAATAATCGTGTTTTCATCAGTACATTCCGTATTTGACTCCTGAATTTCAACATACCTATTTTTCCATTTGAGTACTACTGATAAATGTAAAGAAATTAAATAATCATCAACGTGTAGATCGTACCCTGTACATAAATCTTCAGATATAAAGAAAAGCAGTCTATAACGCTGCTGCTTTTTGGCGACAAAAAAGTAAAATCGCATTCTCAGATTCTGTATCACTGCTGCAAGATCAATTCACAATAAACAAATCAAGCATGGAAGCAAGATCGAGTATGAGTCCACTAAACTTGCTTATAACAGAAAGAGAATTGGGGGCGAGAAACAGAAGAACAGAGAGAGAGAGAGAGAGAGAGAGAGAGAGAGAACAAGGCAAGACAAGACCAGACAAAATTCTTTATTATCGAGGATAATAAGATAAGCACTGGCGGGCTTTTTTACATTCAGTCCCCGCCCTGAAACAGGGTCTACACTACTCAGTACTGCATATACGTCACAGCATGCACTGAATAATACTACATTAAGTCATAACATGCGTACATAATAGTAAATAAAGGGATAAACATGGTAATAATTACACACACACACACACACACACACACACAGAGAGAGAGAGAGAGAGAGAGAGAGAGAGAGAGAGAGAGAGAGGCAAAAGCATGGTGTTAATAAAATACATGGGAAAAAGAAACATAGAGAACACACTCTCTCTCTCTCTCTCTCTCTCTCTCTCTGTGTCTCGTAGAGAGAGAGAATGACAGCGGCACTGACATATTTTAACAGTGAAGGCCATCGACCAGTACACAAGGACTGTCACATCAGTGTGTGGGACAGGGGTGAGGGGAGTGGGAGGTGGGGCTGCAGTCAAACGAAGTGTTCATCCTTTCACATTCTTGTCCGTGTCGACACGGAGAAGGTAATGAATACAATCAACAAAAGCTCAGTACAATAATGGTGAAAACGATGAAACAAAACTGGAAAAAGAAAACTGATATTGAGTGAGAGAGAGAGAGAGAGAATTCTGACATGAAATAGTTTCCACATGTTTTCGTTGTACATGCGTACTATGGTTCCATGTTGAGACAGTATCAAACAGCTGTCTGGCAATTGCCTTGCACGCCAGGCCGGGAGCGAAGATAGGAACCCAGATAAACCTGTCTGTTCACTGTCTCCAAAGGACCCCCCCTAAGTATTTGTATATTCCTTTTTTTTTGTCACAACAGATTTCTCTGTGTGAAATTCGGGCTGCTCTCCCCAGGGAGAGCGCGTCGCTACACTGAGAGCGCCGCCCTTTGTGTGTGTGTGTGTGTGTGTGTGTGTGTGTGTGTGTGTGTGTGTGTGTGTGTGTTCTTGCGTGCAGATTTATTTGTTTTTTTCCTATCGAAGTAGAGTTTTCTACAGAATTTTGCCAGGAACAACCATTCTGTTGCCGAGGGTTCTTTTACGTGCGCTAAGTGCATGCTGCACACGAGACCTCGGTTTATCGTCTCACCCGAATGACTAGCGTCCAGACCACCACTCAAGTTGTAGTGGAGGGGGAGAAGGCTGAACCGTGATTCGAACCAACGCGGTCAGATTCTCTCGCTTCCTATGTGGACGGGTTACCTCTAGGCCATCACTCCACAACAAAACACCTCTCGTGCTCTCCCTCTACCACCACACCCCCCTTTTTAATTTTTTTTCTGAAAACCGTCACTTTTTTTTCTGTTCAATAGAACAAGCTATAAGCATTGTACAAAACGCCTGAGTCATTTGCAAAACAGGCTGCCTACTTGGGGAGAGCCGACTGACAGCTGCCTTTGGACGCTAATCATTCGATCCTGTGTCATTCAGTCAGGTTTCAGTCACACACACACACACACACACACACACACACACACACACACTGTATTTTGCTGTTGATTTTTTAAGAACATTGTGCATCTGCACTTGGATGCCCATGAGTACAGAACAGGAAAGGTAAATCATCCACACTGTGGAGAAAAACAGAGACTACAAAAAAGACCTGCATGTAAGTTGAAGTTTGATGGAATGTACACTCATCGTAACTGTCAGGTGACGCCCTTCCACAGGGCAGAATTGATGAATGGGAGGCACTGGGGAACTGGGGGTGGAGGGACAGGAAAGAGGAGTGAGAGGGGGAAACAAGCAGATAAAAAGCAACAACAGCAAAATCATATATATACAAAAATATTGTGATAATGAAATACACAATTGCATTTCTATTTAACACACACACACACACACACACATGCACGCACGCACGCACGCACACACACAAATGCTCGGACATAAATACACCATGCCCATCCCATTCACGTGTACATATTCCCTCATATACTACAAAATCTTTGCCAACACAAGCATAAACAAAACATTTCACAATTAATAAAAGAAGTATTATACTTATAGATCAAGAATTAATTTTCTTTTAATCATTTTCAATGAGGTGATTCTTCAGATTTTTTTTTAAAAACGTTCTTATTCACGATACTTTTTTTTTTTTTTAGAGTGAATAGAAGATTATTCTATAAATTTCCACCAGAATACAGAAAGCTCGATTTGTAATGGTTCTTTCTTGGTCTGGGAAATCAGAGCATGTGTTTGTCTGTGTTCATTTGTTTGAAAAGTGTCTGCAATCTTTCTGGGGCATTTCCATACATAATATTATGAATGCAAACAGCTTTGTTGCATTACAGCCTGTTGTGAAAAGATAATATAAAGGGTGGGGATAGGCGTGCACTCACTTGGAGTTGGCTGGACGGACTGCAGGGCGGTGTTGTCATGGTAACGGGGGGTTAGGGAGCCCATGGTGGAGGACGGGGGTGGTGGCCCTGACCTCTCCTGACCCTGACCCTTCTCGTCACAGGTCCCTGCACATGCAGTCCATAGTCAGCGGACACAACAGTGTGCGTCTGTGCGCACGCACACACACACACGCGCACACGCACACACATACGCACGCACGCGCACACTCACACACACACACACGAGGTCACGATGTGTCAAGAAGTTATCTTGTGAAGCGCTGCAGTCTGTCGTGGGCATCAACATGCTTTATTTCAGATTTCACAGTATACCTGTCAGCACTGTGTTTAAACAAACTGATGGGAATGGGAAACCAATTTTGATGTATGGGTCTGAAATTTGAGGTCTAGAAAAATGTGATGATGCTGAGAGAGTTCACAAGATTTGTAAAATGATCTTAGGTGGCAGAAAAGATATTAAATACAATATTGCTTTCGGTGAATGCGGCAGATTTCCAGTATACATTGCTACCTCTATCAAGGTGATTACAATATTGGACCAGACTTCTCGCCATTCCTGCGTACAGGTATCCCAAACAGCGCTTATTGATGCTGCTCCAACATGACTTAGCAGGCAGGAGAAACTGAGTAACTCATGTCAGATCTCTTTTAGGTACACATGGACTTGGTTATGTGTGGGAAATGCAAAATGTTGGTGACATTTCACAGTTCATCAATGCATTCAAAATTCGTCTATGTGATTTTTATCGTCAGATCTGGCATGACCCACTGGTTTCCTACCCAAAATATCCCGAGATTTGTAGGGCAAATCATGTTGGTCTCTTGACGTCTTATGAACACTGTCGTTTTCTTTGCTTTCACGGTGGAGCTGCCGTTGAACGGTATTTCTGTGTACAGTACGACAGATAGGGAAAAAAAGACTAACCAACCGCACACGTAAAATTATAGTTATGTTGAAGACGATACGGACTATTTTGATTTGTTGCAAGCTAATGTAGACAAAGCTTTAGGGTCATAGGGCATTTTATTTGTAATGTGCATGTCAACTTGTATAATTATTTGCCTATCCTAACAGTTATATCAGTTTGATAAAAGCTTCATTTTGACATAATCATGAAAGGATTAGCATTAATGAAGAAAAAAAACAACCCAACTTATGTGTGATTCAAATCTTGTTAACATCCTGCATTTTAAAACTGCGTTATTATGAATAATGAGTGACTGTGAGCCTGAAAAGAACAACCGAATAACAAAATTTGATGAATTATAATACGATCAGTCTATAGCCATTAACAGTGAAAATACATAAAAATCAAAGAAAGAAAGAAAGAGAAACACACACACACATATACGCGCGTGCGCGGCGTCACGCAAGCACGCACACAAACTTTATTTGTATTTGTGTCTGATAAACCGTATTTAAGTATTACCTGTTTAAGTTTCTCATTCGGATTCACACACACACAGCCTGGCAGTCCACCTGGCTAACAACTGCCTTCATGTCGACTGCTGCCGCCAGTTTTTCCACCACTGCTGCTTCCATGACAGCAAAGGAGCTTGCCTTTGTTCCCCCAGGTCTATGTATGTTTTTCATCATGCATTTTGGTAATAGCGGTCAGCAGCAATCAGTAGTGGTCAAGACCGGTGAACAAGTACTGATATTGCAAAAGAGAGCACTCGTAATGTGGAAGAGAAAAAAGTTAATATAAAGCAAACAACGCACTTCGGAACAGTGGTCAGTACTGATCAGTGCATTGTCAAACTGGGTCAAGTCTTGTTATCACACACACACACACACTACATAAATAAATGCATAAATAAATAGATATTTAATAAAAATCATGTACTTTCAAAACTTATGGCAATGGTCAGTAATGGTCAACAAATAGAAAAAAGATCGAAAGAAAAAAGAAAATTTTCCATCATAGAGCGCCTTGTGTGCATGACAACGCTTTCTCCCCACTAACAACTGCAACCGGTACCAATGCAACCTCACACTGAAGTTTTCAACTCTCCACATATTGGAAAACACGGAATAAAACATGCAAGCATCAACACTTCTGAACATTCATTGCCACATTCGGCAACTTTTTCGACCGTTCAGACCTGGCTTCCAAGGGTGTGTGGTGAACTGTTCTAAAGCGTGTAGAGCCTGCACGTTTTTACCGTGTTGCACGTGCAGGGTGTGGCCTGTCAGTCACTTGCAAGGCCCGCCTCTCGCTCGTGCATTGTGTCTGCAGGGACGATTCCGACAAGGGAACTCTCCACAAACCTGTTTCTTTTTCTTCACAAAGTCAACCCTTTCCCCTACCCTCTTCCTCCCCTCACACAATCATCCCTCTTCTCGCCCGCAGAAAGATGAGAAAAAGAGATGAACACACACACACACACAGATGACAGGGACACAGAAAAAGCGTTAGTCGTGTGGCAGCGCGGCAGACAAGAACTGCATTGTCCCTGGTTCTGTTACAGCAAGGACGGTAATTTTTTGTCCAAACGGAACACTGTGTGGTTGTTTATGTACTGCTCTTTGATAGACTCAGATTTTGTATGCTGCATGCACAATGCGTACTTAAAAGAACCCACGGTATTACTGAGAGCTGTCCTGGAAAAATCGTCTGCATGCGCTATAGGAACGGAAATCTGTTACGAAACAGATACATATATATAATTGACGCATGACATTCCCTAAAAGAAACTATTTTACCTAATTTAGCTACAAAACATATCAATGCAGAGCATATAACGAACTTTTTCAAGTACTTTGTCACTTTGACAGCCTGGGCACGACAATCATTGTCTCAATTCAATGTATTTCAAGGAAGCGTCAAATCGTGCCAACTATTCCATTCACACTGCTTCTGCTTTTACAAAAAAAAACCAAAAACAAAAACAAAAAAAAGTAGACACCTGACTTTCACTGGTCAATCCTCGAGAGCCTGAAAATACTGCAGTTAGAAATATTAAATAAAATGAACTGAAACGAAGAAACAAAATAAACAAATACGTAAATAAACATATATTTATATATATATATAATATATATATATATATATATATATGTGTGTGTGTGTGTGTGTGTGTGTGTGTAGATAGACAGGTAGACAGACTGATAATAGTTAATTGATTTTACTCTGTTTTAGCTTATATATAGAAAGTAAATAACTTTTTTTACATATCTTGTGAGAACCAAAGAACAATGGATGACGACGTGTACACTTGAATAACGGGTCCTACCTTAACTCGTTGCTTAAGAAAACGATCGAAAGAAAGATAAGAAAAAATGCATGAAATGGAAGCTCTGCGTAACTGTATTCCAAATACCATGGGGAGGAAGACAGGCATGAGCGTGATAAGGCTGTTCATTGCTCACACTTTTGACTCAGATGAACAAATCAGTTACCTTGTCTCGATACATGAAAGTCAGTCTATAGCATTCTCACATATCTTACTTAGCCTATTTTTCTTGCTCAACAGGTTTTTTTTGTTTTGGTTTTTTTGTTTGTTTGGTTTTTTTGTTGTTGTTGTTTTGTTTTTTATTGGGGGGGGGTTGTTGTTGTTTTTTTGTTTGTTTGTTTGTTTCATGATTTTTTTTAAACGCCCGAACAGATACACCTCTCTCTTTGTTTCTGTCTCTGTCTCTCTCTGACTGTGTGTGCGTATCAGGCGAAAATCAAGCAATCTAATGTTTGTTAGGTTTTGGGATGCTGATTCATCGAAATAAGTTTGCATCAATGGACTGGTGGAACTGTGTGATCAGTCGTCGCAAAGGATAATAGACTATACACAAGATAACATGAAATAATGATCAGGCGATTGTCTTTCAGAAAAAATAATCGAAAGTAAAATCTATGAAAAAGATATAGATCCAATAAATCCAAGCTATAGCATTATAAAGCACACTTTCCAGTCGTCGAAAACTAAACTAAACCAATTCAGTAATTTCTGATTCATTGCCTAGCCGAGCACGTTCGACATTGGACATGTTGAACAGTGAGAATGTCCATGTTCCTCCAGGCTTAAGTTCCCCCACGTCTGTTTTCCCGAGGTGTATGTTCCCACAAAACGTATTACCCCAGGTCAATGTATAATATGGGCTATATTCCTCCAGGACTCTGTTCTCTCAGGTCTTTGATCCCAAGGTCTATATTCCCCCGGTTCTATGTTTGTTTCATGATCCATACACTTTGGGCTAGCTGTCAGCAGTCAGCAGTAGTAAGTGGTGACCCATGGTCAAAATCGGTTAAAAACTACTATTGTTGCATAAGAGAGTTCAGATAATCCAATAAGGGGTTAACATTGCGAAAGCTGTACATTTTCAGGCTGTGGTCAGTACCGGTTAGTATATAGTCATACCACGTCAAAATGATATTACATAATGGCTTTGGGACATTGCACCGGAAAGAGCAGCCCGAATTTCAAGCAAATGATAATTTGTGACTGGAGTATGATACAAATTACACAATACACTACAACATAAAACATTACCATTCACACACACACACACACACACACACACACACACACACACACACAAGGTACGCAAATCTAGATAGATAAGCAAACCCTCACAACGCCAGAAAACATCCCACCTCACCCCAACCCACCCCACCCTCCATCTCACCAGTCTCTTTAGCTCCTCCGCCGAACGGGTCCAGGAGGTCACTCCCGTGACCTTGACTTTCCAAGCCGGCCCCAAGGGAGTTGTGCAGGAAGGTGGGGATGGAAGGGGCCAGCAACCCCCCAAGACAGTAGTGGGCAAGCTGTCCAAAACCATCTGAAGCCATAGCTTTTTCTCTCCTTTAAAACACAATCACCTGGTTTTCCCTTGAACGCTGTTGCCTTATTTATAGCGATGTACTTCTTTAACGCAGTCACCCTCTTTACAACAAAGTGATTCTTCTTGAACACACATTCATTCTTTACAAAAAAAAGTGCTTCTTCTTAAACACACATTCATTCTTTATAACAAAGTGCTTCTTCTTGAACACACGTTCATTCTTTATACCAACATGCTTCTTCTCTAACACAATACATTCTTTACAACAAAGTGCTTGTAGAATGCAGTTATCTTTATTTGTAACAATGAACTTATCCTTCAGCACAGTTCCCTCTATTTTTTCTATTTTTTTTATTACAATGTGCTTTATAACAATGCGCTTCTATAACATTAAACAATGTACTTCTTCTTGAATAAAGGCAACTTCTTTATAGCAATGCGATTCCTCTTTGACATAGATACCTTCTTAATAACAACTGGCTTCTTCTTGAAGACAGTTGATTTATTTATAGCAATGTGCTTTTTCTTGAATACGCTTACCATCTTCATATCAAAGGGTTTCTTCTTCAACAAAGATAGCATTTTATAACAATGTGCTTACAGAATACATCATACAGAATATTTTATTATCTGAATAAGAGAAATTCATTTCTGTTGTGTAAAAACACAAACAATACACAAGAGCGACAGTCATGCAATGCGTATACATAAAAGACATAAAATACTTAGAGGTCAGCTTAGAGTAAACCATACTGGCAACAATAAAATGCACATGCAATAATCACATTAGGAAAAAACAATTAAAAGGAAACAGAGTAAATCACATACGATCATCACAACCATACACTTGCAATAATCACAGTTACAGGATCGGCATGAAATAGCAAACCAAACTTAAACATAGCTATATGATACCAATATGCTGTTCAACAGCATTTTAAGTTAAGATGTCACATCACGCACACGCACACACACGCTCTAGATTACATTGATGGAGTCACACATTCAGTTATCAGATCATGTCGTTTAATGGCTGAATTGACCTTGGACTAAAGCTGCATTCAGTTCTGTTGGTTTTTAATTTTGGAACATAGAAACGTTTGCTTGAAGGTAGTTGAGAGTAATTCGCCAGAGTATGGCTGCTGTAGCTGGAAGTGAATGTGGCTTTCTGTCGCTCTCTGCTTTTTACAGTTAACTTCTGTGTAATAACACAGGACGTTTACCTTGGGTTTAATACTCTTCCAACTATCACACGACAGGATGAATATTTAGCGAAGTTTATCAAATTTATTTAATTGTGAAAATCAGGAATCAAGGTTGTCATCAGAGTATAATAGAATTAACTTTGTACTCAAGGTATTCCTTAGATCTAGGTTCCTGCTACCTAGGCTATATATCAAACTTTGAGTTTATCCATCGGAGTTGCTATACCTTCGGTTTTGCTGCACAAATTTCATTTTCATTTCATGTACGTCCTATTAATGCTGACATTTTTCAAACATTGAGGCTACCGACTCCTTCCAGATGTATGTAAATTCTATAATCATCAACTACCAACCATACTGGCACAAAATATGAAAAATGTGGGATTCACAGAATAGTTAAGCAAAGAATATAACGGCAGGTCGCGAGATAGAGTGAGACGAGAAAAGTTCATCATAAACATGGAAAAAAACAAAACAACAAACAACAGTGAAAGTGTGCGGACATGCTTTCCAAACCAACAATTATACTAAGAGGAAGCAGAGTATTGACAGAACTACTCTAAACGCATGGACACAGTCAGTAATTCACATCATTTACATTTCATTTATTCAAACTCTTTCTTCAATTTACATTTCATTTATTCAAACTCCTTCTTCAGTCGTTATTCTTTTTTTCTACTGTCTTGATGCTTATGATTCCAAAGTCCTGACAAGAATAGTGATGGCAGCGGTCACAGATACCTTCACATCAGAGGAGCACTGAGAGGCGTACTCGGCTTACCCCCCACCTCCCCACCCCCAGCCTGGAGGCTGGGTTGTGTGTCTGTGTCTGACTGTCTGCAAACTCTGTGTCTCTCTGAGTAGTGTCTGTGTCTGACTGTCTGCAAACTCCGTGTCTCTCTGAGTAGTGTCTGTGTCTGACTGTCTGCAAACTCTGTGTGTCTCTCTCTCTGAGTAGTGTCTGTGTCTGACTGTCTGCAAACTCTGTGTCTCTCTGAGTAGTGCCTGTGTCTGACTGTCTGCAAACTCTGTGTCTCTCTGAGTAGTGCCTGTGTCTGACTGTCTGCAAACTCTGTATCTCTCTCTCTCTCTGAGTAGTGCCTGTGTCTGACTGTCTGCAAACTCTGTATCTCTCTCTCTGAGTAGTGCCTGTGTCTGACTGTCTGCAAACTCTTTGTGTCTCTCTCTCTGAGTAGTGCCTGTGTCTGACTGTCTGCAAACTCTGTGTCTCTCTGAGTAGTGCCTGTGTCTGACTGTCTGCAAACTCTGTATCTCTCTCTCTCTGAGTAGTGCCTGTGTCTGACTGTCTGCAAACTCTGTGTCTCTCTGAGTAGTGCCTGTGTCTGACTGTCTGCAAACTCTGTATCTCTCTCTCTGAGTAATGCCTGTGTCTGACTGTCTGCAAACTCTTTGTGTCTCTCTCTCTGAGTAGTGCCTGTGTCCGACTGTCTGCAAACTCTGTGTCTCTCTGAGTAATGTCTGTGTCTGACTGTCTGCAAACTCTTTGTGTCTCTCTCTCTCTCTCTCTCTGAGTAATGTCTGTGTCTGACTGTCTGCAAACTCTTTGTGTCTCTCTCTCTCTCTCTCTCTGAGTAGTGTCTGTGTCTGACTGTCTGCAAACTCTGTATCTCTCTGTCTGAGTAGTGCCTGTGTCTGACTGTCTGCAAACTCTGTGTCTCTCTCTCTGAGTAGTGTCTGTGTCTGACTGTCTGCAAACTCTGTATCTCTCTGTCTGAGTAGTGCCTGTGTCTGACTGTCTGCAAACTCTGTATCTCTCTGTCTGAGTAGTGCCTGTGTCTGACTGTCTGCAAACTCTGTATCTCTCTGTCTGAGTAGTGCCTGTGTCTGACTGTCTGCAAACTCTGTGTCTCTCTCTCTGAGTAGTGTCTGTGTCTGACTGTCTGCAAACTCTGTCTCTCTCTCTCTCTCTCTGAGTAGTGTCTGTGTCTGACTGTCTGCAAACTCTGTATCTCTCTGTCTGAGTAGTGCCTGTGTCTGACTGTCTGCAAACTCTGTGTCTCTCTGAGTAGTGTCTGTGTCTGACTGTCTGCAAACTCTGTGTCTCTCTCTCTGAGTAGTGTCTGTGTCTGACTGTCTGCAAACTCTGTGTCTCTCTGAGTAGTGCCTGTGTCTGACTGTCTGCAAACTCTGTGTCTCTCTGAGTAGTGCCTGTGTCTGACTGTCTGCAAACTCTGTGTCTCTCTCTCTGAGTAATGCCTGTGTCTGACTGTCTGCAAACTCTGTGTCTCTCTGAGTAGTGCCTGTGTCTGACTGTCTGCAAACTCTGTGTGTCTCTCTCTCTCTGTGAGTAGTGCCTGTGTCTGACTGTCTGCAAACTCTGTGTCTCTCTGTCTAAGTAGTGTCCGTGTCTGATGAGTACTGTGCAGACAGAGGGGGCAGAGGGCACCAACGATTGTTTCTTTCGGTTTGCCGTGCCGGTCAGCCCACCTTCTGTCCTCCTCAGGGCTGCACTCAGCTGTAACGTGTCGGTGCTGAAAGGTTCGTTTACCTGCTGTGCTGAGAACAATGCGCTTCTTTATCAACACACTTACCTTCTCTATAACAATGTGCTTTAACACAGATTTCCTTCTTTAAAACATTGTGCTTCTACTTGGATATAACTAACTTATGTACAACGGTGTGCTTCTTCATGAGCACAATTTACATGTAGGCCTACGTCGGTCAGTGTTGACCATGGATAAATCCTAGTTTACGTCAGCCCTACTGGTACAGCACTGCCTGTTGCTGAACATGCCAATGCGTGAATGACACGTGACACCGGTGGATTGACTCTGTGCTGTTTAAACTGCAGCGTTCTTTTCTGCAGGGTCCGCTTTTTTTCTGCTGCACACATCAGTCTTTCTTCTCCTGGTTTCAGTTGCTTGGTCAGAGTGTTCTTCCAACTGGAGCGGTCATCTTCAAGGTCCTGCCAGTGCTCCGTGTCAATTTCAAGAGTCTTTAAATCCCTCTTGCAGACGTCTTTGAAGCGCAGCTTGGGTCGATCAGTGTCTTTCCTGGTGTCAGTTCTCCGAAGAGAATGTCTCTGGGGAATTGGCCCTCCTTCATACGATGGACCGGGTCCATCAAGCAAAGCTTGCGCTGCCTAAACAGAGTGAACATAGCTGGAAGGCCGGCACGAGACAATACTTCGTTATCGGGCACTGTATCCTTTCACAATATGCCCAGGATGCGGCAGATACACCTCAAGTGGAAGGCTTGGCGTAGGTTGACCATTGAACATAATTAGCCTACCTTCTTAATAACAACGTGCATCTTCCTTATTACAGTAGCTGATACAGTTGTCTTCATCACACATTGTCTTCTTCTCTAGCAATCTCAATTTAAGCTGTATTAAGAATACTTCAATAGTTGAGTTTATTTGTTCGGTTTGCTTTTGTATAGGAATTGAGAGGAAGGTAGCAGAATAAGGGTTAAGAAGCTCATCTGCCAATACAGAGAGTCCGTGAGGGTCTGGGTTCAAATTCCGCTCTCGCCCTTTCTCCCAAATTTGACTGAAAAATCGAACTGAGCGTCTAGTCATTCGGATGAGACGATAAACCGAGGTCCCGTGTGCAGCACGCACTTGGCGCTTTGAAAAAGAAACCATGGCAACGAGAGAGCTTACTTTTGGCAAAATTCTGTAACTGAGAAGAAATCCACTCTGACAGGTACACAAATGCATATGCATGCACTCAAGGTCTGACTAAACGCGTTGGGTTATGCTGCTGGTCAGGGATCTGCCCAGCAGATTTGTAGCGTATATGGAATTACCCGAACGCAGTGACGCCTCCTTGAGAAACTGAAACTGAAACTGACAGGATTTGATTTGCGATTAGAATAATGAAATCGAGGATGTCAACAGAATCGATGCCATTTGAGTTTCCAGACAGAATAGATTTCGGTAAATCTAATATTATGTACGTTTTCACATTTATTGTTTAAAATTTTCTAATGTGTTTCAAAATCACACTGTCAAGAAGATGACGGATAGATTCGGTATGCATATTGCAAAAAATACACATATCGTTGTCTGTAAGTTTCATTTTTTTAAATGACATAATTTGCACCTGTAGTTCTGTATACTATCACATCTGGAACTATTTAAGTTCATGTTGCTTATTTTCGAGTCGAGCATTTCTAATGGAAAGTTGAGGTGAATTAAACATACCGATTCTGTTATGTTCAGAGTGTGGGCTGGCCGCTGACACATTCGCCAGTGAAGTCGACCACAGTTTCTTTGGTACTTCCTTGAAGAGTACGTACTTGCATTTGTGCTCATTTTACATCCGTAGAGAGATACGGTCTTATTTTAGAAAACCACCCTATGAAATAATGTGTAAACAGTCCTTCGTATGTAATAACTGATTTTACATACAAGGTGGGGTGTCGCTTGAAAAACTGCACACTGCAAAGTCAATGTTATACGGTAACAGCAATGGAGATCGTTTAAAAGGTATACACTTTGCACAAACACCCCACTATTTTATGTACGAAGCCTATCGCACTGTGCCCGCCTGTCGTCACGCTAAACAGTTTTGTTCACAACTGCTCGCGTAAGACACTTAATGGCCAAAACACGGATAAGTACACAGGACAGTCAAAGTTCGGATTTCTCACACAAAAATGTACAGAAATATATTCTTTCACTCGTCATGCCGTTTTAGTTAACAATGTTAAATGCAACAGCTGGAATTACATTCACAAATCCGCATAAAACTTTCAGTCGACCAGCCAAAAAACATGCATCCCCACAGTTCGGTGAGATGTCAAGTCTTGTCAAGTCTGGTTCAGTTTGATTGTTTAGCGGATTAAGTAGGTTATGTGGAATGATGCAAAAGCTATTCATTTACAAGAGAGACACAAACACGGAAGCAAGCAAGCGAATACAAGTCCAGCAGCAACAACACAATGACATAACCACAGCTCGTTCATTGCACTCTGACTGAAGACTTTTATGTCTTGCCTTCCACCGTAAAGAATGAAAAACAAAAGTTATTGATAAACTTAGCAGTAATTGAAGCAATACTGGATTACGATTGTTGTAAGAACATTAGAATCTAACAATTGTGCAAGACTAAAAAAAAGAAAAAAGAAAAAAGAATCTAAACATGACACGGTTGTTGTCGTTGTGTAGCGCTCTATGTGTTTCACAAGAATAGCTATCACAAAGCAGAAAAAGACCTCAGGAGGAACTAAGATCAAACACACACACACACACACACACACACACACACACACACAAGCAGTACACAAGCACCTAACAAGTCCGGTGAAAAATAACGAGAGTATGTTCCAGTCGTGTTTATATTGGTTAACAGACTGTGAGCACTGTTTTATATGATGGAATTTACTGTTGTTGGTGGTGTGTGGTTTGTTTTTTTTTGTTCGTTTGTTTTTTGTTTGTTTTTTGTTTGTTTTTTTGCTTTGCTTTGTTTTTGTTTTTTGTTTTTTGTTTTTTTCCTCAAGGTCTGACTAAGCGTGTTGGGTTACGCTGCTAGTCAGGCATCTGCTCAGCATTTGTGGTGTGGCGTATATGGATTTGTCCGAACGCTGACACACCTCCTTGAGCAACTGAACTGAACTGTAGTTGATGATAGACGATAGACAAACAAAATAAGACAGACACTCGATAGACGATAGACAAACAAAAACATGCAGACACTCGATAAACGATTTGTATTTGTATTTGTTTTTGTCACAACAGATTGCTCTGTGTGAAATTCGGGCTGCTCTCCCCAGGGAGAGCACGTCGCTACACTACAGCGCCACCCATTTTTTTCGTTTTTTTTCCTGCGTGCATTTTGATTTGTTTTTCCTATCGAAGTGGATTTTTCTACAGAATTTTTGCCAGGAACAACCCTTTTGTTGCCGTGGGTTCTTTTACGTGCGCTAAGTGCATGCTGCACATGGGACCTCGGTTTATCGTCTCATCCGAATGACTAGCGTCCAGACCACCACTCAAGGTATAGTGGAGGGGGAGAAAATTATCGGCGGCCGAGCCGTGATTCGAACCAGCGCGCTCAGATTCTCTCGCTTCCTAGGCGGACGCGTTACCTCTAGGCCATCACTCCACGTGACAAATACGTGACACGATAGACAAACAAAATCATACAGGCACTCGATAGACGATA
The DNA here is from genome assembly GCF_041734735.1 of Babylonia areolata. Taxonomy (NCBI): domain Eukaryota; kingdom Metazoa; phylum Mollusca; class Gastropoda; order Neogastropoda; family Buccinidae; genus Babylonia; species Babylonia areolata. Next base: position 7,359,743 of record NC_134877.1, read on the forward strand.
GACAAACAAAATCATACAGGCACTCGATAGACGATAGACAAACAAAATCATACAGGCACTCGATAGACGATAGACAAACAAAATCATACAGGCACTCGATAGACGATAGACAAACAAAATCATACAGGCACTTTATAGACAATAGACATACAAAACCATACAGACACTCGATAGACGAACAAAACAACACAGACACTCGATAGACGATAGACAAACAAAACCATACAGGCACTTTATAGACAATAGACAAACAAAACCATACAGACACTTTATAGACAATAGACAAACAAAACCATACAGACACTTTATAGACGATAGACAAACAAAACCATACAGACACTCGATAGACGATAGACAAACAAAATCATACAGGCACTTTATAGACAATAGACAAACAAAACCATACAGACACTCGATAGACGAACAAAAAACAAACAATAGACACTTCGATAGACGATAGACAAACAAAACCATACAGACACTCGATAGACGATAGGCAAACAAAACAAGACAGACACTCGATAGACAAAACAAACAATAGACACTCGATAGACGATAGACAAACAAAACATTAGACACTCGACAGACAATAGACGATGGACAAACAAAATAATAGACACTCGATAGACGATAGACAAACAAAACCATACAGACACTCGAGACAAACAAAACAATAGACACTCGATAGACGATAGACAAACAAAACCATACAGACACTCGAGACAAACAAAACAATAGACATTCGATAGACGATGAACAAACAAAACCATCCACCAACTTGCCTGTGGAGAACTGGGAGCTGCCGACACACGAGACATGACCCCGCTGGTGTCCGACACGGCGTTACAGCCGCCCAGTAACCAGTTGCTGCCATAACGGCCTGGGTTGGAGGCGCAGGGAAGGAGGTGGGAGGGGGTTCTGGCGTGTGGGTGTGAGGGGTGGTGGGGGTCCAGTCCTTCTGATGGAGCACGGTGGTGCTGGGGGTAGCCCTCCATTGGTCGGTCCATGGGGCTCTCCCAGGGAATGAAACGGTATCTATGCCGTCCTTGATCTGTTTATTCACGTATTGACTAAGATGTTGTTCGTGTATTCATTAATTCATTGACCCTCGAGAGAAATTTCCCACCAAACTCCCCACCTCCTTCCCAGCCAAGCACGAGGGTATTTCAGTTGTCTGAGCTACTTTTTGTCTACTTTATTCATTTATTGATTGATTTGTTTATTTATTCATTTACTAACTTATTCCTGTATTTGTCTGTTAATCCCGAAGAGCGTTTTCCCCTTCCGAACCAAACTCTGCACTATCTCTCACTTTTACTCTGCTCTGCAGTAAGTGACAGGAATGCAATTGCAGCACATCATCGGCAATTTTCAGAGAAACCCACTCCAGTTCTGACGCCAAAAGACCAGTGAAGCAGATTAAATGAAGAACGATTGAATAGAACTACTGATAATATATAACCATGTTGGTTATTCTAGTTACATGATAATAATAAGAAGAAATAACAGTCCAGTCTTACAGTGTAATAACACAGGCGGTAATAACAATTAATCAACCAACAACCCCCGAAAATATGTTTGGAGCAATTAATGGCAAACACGATATGTGCGAAGGTCTCTCACAATACTACCGACCAGCATAGTTTATGCACTGAGAAAAAGGACAATTCGCCGTCTCCCAATTAAAACTATTTCGTCTGAATCAGTTATAGTCCTTTTTTCTCCTTCAAACCTGAGCTCAATTAAAAAAATTATCAGAAACCATCCACTTTTTAAACCTGAACATCCTGATAAAGTGGCTGTGTTTCAGACAGTGGTCCGCAGATAAGATGCTCACCGATTGTTAGGTGATGGCCTAAGTTTCGACCAGCGAGTTTGAGCACGGTAACAACTTTCTGTCGAAACTCAATTTGTTTACCTTAGTACAAACAAGATCGGCTAACATGGTTTGGAAATCTGATTACACGCTATCAAGTGCAATCATGTTGGTACAAACAATTCGCCCAGAGAATGCTCCACGACTGCTTGTGGCGGGAGGCCGGGCCAGATTTAATATTACCCATTACCAGCACTTGAGGGTTGTCTCCCTTCTCCCTGTGTCGCTGTTCCACCAATCAGATTTGCTTACAGGGCTTCCTCATTAGCATACATATTGGCCCCATGTCAGAGGTGACAGGCCGAACAGGGGAGGGAAGTGTGAATCCTTACACAGTTTGCTCTCGCGTCTCAGGGTTAGAAGAAAGAGCGAGCGAGCGAGAGAGAGAGAGAGAGCGAGAGAGAGAGAGAGAGAGAGAGAGAGAGAGAGAGAGAGAGAGCGAGCGAGAGATTTCATTGTCAGTTAAACCTTACATGGTGTATAAAATAAAAGTATAAAGGAAATCAGCAAGCAAGTAAATAAACAGATAAATAAAACAATAAATACATAAAATCACAGTGTGTTGCTCATGCCATCAGCGCTTCCCTGCCACTCACCACCCGTCTAACAGCTGTAAACAAACTATGTAAGCAATTCTTTTAGCATGCATTTATCTTGACGATTCTGTTGATTTTATTTCTGTAACTCACCGCTCGTTGTTTTGTTGCTGTTGTTGTTGTTGATTTTAATGGTTGCACCATCTTCTGTCCTCCATCAGCCGTGTCTGTGTCATGCCGTTTCCCCAGACACAGCAACAGTTTTACTTCTGTCGTCATCGAAGAATTCTGCACATGAAGCTATTGATGTCAGGTTGCCATGAGGCTATCTGACAGAGAAGACCCCGCATGAGTCCCGTGTCACCTCGCTGGTGTTCAGTCAGGTTTGTTTTCCGTCGTAATTGGGTCTAGGGGCACCTTTGGATGATCGTACCTCCCAAACCGATGATAGGTACTGTGCATTCCGCGTACCAGCTGCAGCCCATGGCTGTCGACAATGATGATTTTCAAACGAAATAGCCGCAGACATGGAAACAGAGAAATGAGAGAAAAAAAGTGGGTTCTCATTACATCTGGGCACATTACTCCATGTATCATGAATAATGTCAACCAAGACCAAAGGATATGAAGTGTCTGTCAGAAGTTTCCGACAGTGCTGCCAGAGGCACAACACAGATGCGGGTGAATTCAAACTCCGCCTTCCTGGTCCTGGGAACCAGCTGCCCACGCACTCCGCTCGTGGCAGGGACCGGGTCAGCGCTGAAAGCCAGTCCATGAACACTTCCCACAGAGTTCCGCCGCACAGCCTGTCCCTCCTCACCAGGCCCCTGATCCTCACCGCCACACTCCAGGCACATCGTCTGGTTAGTCACCTTGTCACCATTGCTGTCCGTACGTCACAGACATTTCTTCGTCGGTTCATTGCAGTCAGACTGCATTATTCACTGTGTCATTGGCTCTTAGGGAAAAATACTGCACGTCAGCCACGGATGTTCTTTGTCAGGTCTGAGTACGCACTGAGAGAAAGCCTGTATAGCTTCTTTTTCTGAGAAAATTGTTTGACTAAAAACTGTATATCTTTGCCCATATTTAGTGCACACATGATAATACACACATCCGTATGTTCGCGCGCACTTACGCAATCTGGCACAATCATGTCGTTTATCACGTGGCTGGCCTAATACTGTAATAGAACCCCCCACCCCCCACCCCCCGACCTCCACAACCGCCCCACCCCCGACCCTCCCGCCCACACACACACACTCCTCGTTCTCTGCGTATTCTGGCACGCACGCTCCTCGCTCACCCCTTCACCACCACCATCCCTCCACTACCACCACCACCCCACACACAAACACACACACACATTCCTGCGACTGTGGTGTTAATTCGTGAAAAATGCTCTGTACCTTACAAAGCGATGGTATGTTTACGCGGTAATGACACACGACAGTAATAATAACAACAAGAGAGGAAAGGCCTTCAAGACTCACTTGTGATACACATTTAAAAAAATCTAATCGTTAAAATGTGTTCTGTATTTGTTATTATAAAGCTTCGGGTATAAAAAAAAAAAAAGCCCTGAAGGCAGATTCGAACCCCGCGTGTTCTGGTGAGAAGAAACTGTCTTACTCAATACACTATTGTGGCTCCTTAACTGACGTTCAAAAATTTAATATTTAAACATGCTTTTTTAAGGGCAATAAATCGAGTGCGGTGTTCGCAGTGAGAACGCTGTTTAAATCATATTATTCTGGTGTATCTTGGGCATTCAAAAAATCTTTAAGGGCAATTAAGAATTCTTTTTAAGTTCGCGGTAAAGGAGACGTGGCTATCGCTGCAATCACACTGCAACATTTAGCCGTTTTCTCTGGATCTAGATAGGTGTGCAAGTTTAGTTACACCCGCTACGACACGGTTGATTCAATTTCTCTTTTATGTTCATTCTAGTCTTATAGTTTTAAAGTTCATATGAAAATTGAGTATTTTTTTAAACTAATAACATGTAGAGCCAAGTACAAATACTTCTAAACGTCGTATGAAGTGAAAAGAACTTCATTTTGAAAAAAGTCAAGACTGGAAATTTTTACGTTTCATCAAGGGTATTAACTCTCATGGTTTATTATTTTTAACTGTGAATTCTGACTGATTTTGTTGATATTTTTATGGCAGTTTGGGGCATAATCCAGTATGTGATCAGGCGTTCACAAATCTTTCTCTGAATAAATATTTTATGGTCTCCTTCTCCAACTTTCCATCACATGTTATCATGTATTGTCGATTGAATATAGGATTGAACGGGCAGGTCAACAACTTGAAACAAAATGGTGTCCTCCGCGTTCGCGAGGAATATGAGCAGGCGCTTTGAATATGTATAAATATGTGTACGCAATTGATTTTTGCCCATGACCTTCAGGGCTCAGCCAATAGATCTATAATGTCCACCCATATTGATTTTAGTATTTTCCGAAAAAGACCACTTGGGCGAATGAGCATAGTGAAAGCCCTGTGCACTGAGAGTAAAACACACAAGCTTTTTATGTATTGAGTATAATTTCAAAATGTAATGTTTAAGATGAGAAAGATCAGTTTAAAGCAAATTAACCCCCCTAGCATTAATTACAGATTAATTTCCCTTTTTTACTAGCTGCACCAAAGACATGCACCAGAAATATAACTTCCCTGCTTAGCAAAAGAAGTTCCTGTTTGAACAAAAAATGATAAAAATGACTGCTCTTGATGCTGTGTGAGAATATCAGATCATAGTGCCAAGTTTAGAGAATAAAAAAAAAATATATAAATATAAAAGTAAATTCATTTTGCATATAATTTGGCTTCTTTTTTATATTTTTTGTGCCCATCCCAGAGGTGCGTTATTGTTTTAAACAAGATGACTGGAAAGAACTGAATTTTTCCTATCTTTATGCCAAATTTGGTGTCAACTGACAAAGTATTTGCAGAGAAAATGTCAATGTTAAAGTTTACCACAGACACACACACAGAGACAACCGAACACCGGGTTAAAACATAGAATCACTTTGTTTACACAAGTGAGTCAAAAAGTTTTAGAAATCAGCCCATGACTGGATGAATGAACAAATGAATTATTGAACAAGTGATTCAGCCCATTGTGTATACGAGCAGTGACCACATTAAGTTGTAAATCTATGGTTAGCGATTGAATTGTCGTATGTCCCGAGCGTTCGTATGGATCTCTTTTGTCCCCCACTTTCTGCTAACCAACCATCATCACTCACCTCCCACGCACCCGCCCTCACTGCTATGTTTTACATTCAGTGCCTTGAGTGGCGGTCACAGGTATGACATGGCTTTCCCGAGCGATTTAGGAAATTAGTAAATTTATTTAGAGCATTCACTTCAAGTCACACACACACACGTATACATGCATGTGTACGCGTGTCCACAACATTTTCACAACCCCCATCCCACAAATTCATTCTCTCTCTCTCTCAAACACAGGCTGACAAACAACAACACACACAAATATATCTCTCTCTGAATATATATATATATATATGGATATATATATATATATATATATATATATATATAGGTGTGTGTGTGTACGCGCGACTGCAAGTTTTTCACAATCCCCGCCACCACAAATTGCAATTACTTCACCCCCCACACTCCCTTTGCCCCCCCTCCCTCACCTCTCCCTCCGTTCCCTTTACCCATGTTGTACGTCCCCATTTCCACGCAATCAGTGTGTCTATAAGTATGTGTTCCTCTTTATTGTTTATCGTATTAACTATTTGTATCAAATTTGTGCTCAAGCCGGAAACTCATTGACCATGTGGTGGGAGTACGGGTTTCAGGTTCGTCCGTGTGACACTGTGGACTGTTAGCTGTCCTGTTCCTCTAATGGATGAGGATATGGGGGAAGAAAGGGAAGACTTGATTCTCTGTTATCCCAATGAATCTCTCTCTCTTTCTCTCTCTCTCACTAACACACACACACACACACACACACACACACACACACACAGGGATAGTTCTGATGATTATAAGACAAAAAGATGCATCCTAGGAAGGAAACTGGCCAGAGATGTGCATATAGCCTATCATTTGCAAGTACTCTGGCAATCACTAAAGTGTACAAGGAAAAATGATTTTGTGATATTTGTGCAAACTTCTGTGAATTAGAAATATTTTAAAAAGCAGCATGGAAATAGTTCCACGAAAAACAGCAAGAAGGAAAAGAGAAAACTAAAGGTAACCATCCATAACACATGAAAACACTTCGTGTTAACCATTTATTACCTTCCCCTCTTCCAACATTGCTAACGCACTGTGTCTGCGATCGGTCAAGTTTGTGAAGTCACATTTTCTGCCAAGTCTTATTTCCTCGTAGCTAAAAATAGCCCATTTTCATTCCGGTCCATGAGTCAGCCACGAAGCACGGACTGCGTACTGCTGGACTTCCGGTCACAATTGTATCGTTAAGAAAGGACTATTGTAATGAGCGACTGAGCGTTGAAGGAGACATTATACACGCACACACACACACACACACACAGAGAGAACTATTTGCTTCCTAAGATTAAATCTGATCTAACGATGCCTTCCCGAGAGTCGACGCATGACTTTAGCGCGAAGTGCGAGCCGCACACGGGACATAGGTTTATTGTTTCATCTGAATGGGATTAGAAACTCTGCTTCATTTTCCAGTCAAACTTAGGAAAAAAGGCGAGAGCGGGAATCGAACCCAGACCCTCACGGACACTGCATTAGGAGATAAGTTTCTGAAACCATTCTACCACGTTAGAAAAATGTTCAGAAATATTAAATCAGACCAAACAAATAGACGTGGTTGCCCTTTCTCATCCCTAGCTTCTGTTTCAGCTGTAAAATTATTGGCCATTAAGATAAGAAACACACACACACACAAGAAACAGTAGAGTGGAAGGTATTAAACAACCAACTTCTGCCTAAAGAGAAACAATTTATTCAAAAATATAACAAATGGCTGATAAAACAAATTCATTTCTAAATGGCAAAGAGGATATCATTAAATCTTTGGAATTATTTGGATGGTTTGAAAGCTTTTCGGGACTAAAGTTAAATATACAAAAATCAAAAGCCTTAGAAATAGGTACCAAAAAATTAAGATATTCAAATATCAGTGGTGAATAAAACAGAAATTCTGGGGATCTGTTCTGAATCAGATAGCATGGCAAGAAAACAATGAAGAAAAGTGGCTATATAGAATAGGGCATATAAATCATGCAATGAGATTGGAATAAAAGAGATCTGTTTTCAAGGAAAAAAAATTATTATGATGAAACACTCTTGACAGTCCATTTTCTTTGTGTATTTCACAAAGCATTTCACTTTGGGCTCAGAAAACTTCATTTTGAAATAGATAGATCGGCTTGAGTAAGAGCGAAAGAAGTCACAAGGAAACCTTACAAAACGTTTCATTTTTTAAAATTCTAAATAAAATGAAAATTCAAGAAAACAACGAGTGCTCACCTTTACCACGAGGCCAACACTCCACTGTGGACCGCACCTGGTGAATGTGAAATAATTATATACGCTACACCACATCTTCTTAAAAAAAATATATATATATATATAAAATAAAATAATAAAAACGAGGGAGGTAAATTACTTCCGACGTCAGTGTACAATGTGGACCAGTTCAACATTTCAACATAAGACATTTCAGGTACGTGAATCTTTTTCATTATTGATGTTTTATGAAATTTGTGATTTTTCTGTTGTTGTCTTCAGGTAGAGGTGTCATTTGCTTCTTTTTTTTCAGTCACTGAATGACGCTGGTTAGGCTTTCAGCATTGTAGGACTACAATTCACCAGATCAGATGCCAAGTGAACTAAAGACTGCTTCAGTCTAAACATTAAGTTAATGCTGACCAGAAAATCTAATAATCATTTTAATAACAAAAAAGCTTTGACATCGATATGTAGAAAACTTTTGATAACAACTTTTATGTTTGAACATATAACTAGATGATGTAGATCAGCGTTCATGCTTAGAGAAATCAGGACTAGCGAGCGACACTGTATGCTTTCATGTGCTTTTTTTTTTTTTATACACATCTTTGCATAAAAATATAAAGATCGGTTAGAACATACCTTAATGAAACGTTATACATTTGGGGGGTTGATGTAGAAAGCGGTAATAACTAATTTCACCAAGTTGTGTGTGTGTGTGTGAGACAGACAGAAAGACAAACAAATAGACAGACAGATTCATAACAAACACGCGGCAGCACATCATGGTTTTATCTTTTATTTCTTTTCTGGTAAATCATTTGAAAATCATATGCATAGCAATCTGAAGAGGACAATCAGTAGAGTATTATGCACATGGCTCCCTTTGTAACATGTTATTGCACTGTTGATACCCACTCTCTCTCTCTCTCTCTCTCTCTCTCTTGTTTCGATGACTTTTCAGGGGAAATTCTATGAACACAAATATACACACAGACGTGCATGCGCACACACGTACACACACACACACACACACACACACACACACACACACACACACAAGCGTACGCCTATGCAATCGAAAAGATACCACTGAATGCGCACCAGCACATGTACATTGTACACTGTCAAACCCATAGAGTGACAAATTCATCGAAAAAAAATTTTTTTAAACGAATAATACATGAAGCAATCAACGAGGTGGTCTTGGTTTCGAAGGAAGGAAATACCTCAAACGGAAGCACAGCTTTATCTCTCTCTCTCTCTCTCTCTCTCTCTCTCTCTCTCTCTCTCTCCTTCTCTCTCTCTCTCTCTGTATGTGTGTATGTGTGTGTCTCATGCACAAAGTAACACACACACACACACACACACACACACACACAGAAAGACAGAGAAAAAACCCACACACAAACAAACACATATGCATGCACATACAAACCATACAAATACGTGTATATCAATCTATACAATGTGTACACTTCTGGACAGTTTCACTACAAGAAAAAAAGAACATCTGTGCATTGTTGAATCACAGACAGTACAGGGCCATGGCCAACATACATCATGGTGTACACAGACAGTACACAGCCATGGCCAACATACATTATGGTGTACACATACAGTACACAGCCATGGCCAATATACATCATGGTGTACACAGACAGTACACAGCCATGGCCAATATACATCATGGTGTACACAGACAGCACAGGGCCATGGCCAACATACATCATGGTGTACACAGACAGTACAGGGCCATGCCCAATATACATCATGGTGTACACAGACAGTACACAGCCATGGCCAACATACATCATGGTGTACACAGACAGTACAGGGCCATGGCCAACATACATCATGGTGTACATAGACAGTACACAGCCATGGCCAATATACATCATGGTGTACACAGACAGTACAGGGCCATGGCCAATATACATCATGGTGTACATAGACAGTACAGAGCCATGGCCAACATACATCATGGTGTACACAGACAGTACAGGGCCATGCCCAATATACATCATGGTGTACACAGACAGTACACAGCCATGGCCAATATACATCATGGTGTACACAGACAGTACACAGCCATGGCCAACATACATCATGGTGTACACAGACAGTACAGGGCCATGCCCAATATACATCATGGTGTACACAGACAGTACACAGCCATGGCCAATATACATCATGGTGTACACAGACAGTACACAGCCATGGCCAACATACATTATGGTGTACACAGACAGTACACAGCCATGGCCAATATACATCATGGTGTACACAGACAGTACAGGGCCATGGCCAACATACATCGTGGTGTACACAGACAGTACACAGCCATGGCAAACATACATTATGGTGTACACAGACAGTACACAGCCATGGCCAATATACATCATGGTGTACACAGACAGTACAGGGCCATGCCAATATACATCATGGTGTACATAGTACACAGCCATGGCCAATATACATCATGGTGTACACAGACAGTACAAGGCCATGGCCAACATACATCATGGTGTACACAGACAGTACACAGCCATGGCCAATATACATCATGGTGTACACAGACAGTACACAGCCATGGCCAACATACATTATGGTGTACACAGACAGTACACAGCCATGGCCAATATACATCATGGTGTACACAGACAGTACAGGGCCATGGCCAACATACATCGTGGTGTACACAGACAGTACACAGCCATGGCAAACATACATTATGGTGTACACAGACAGTACACAGCCATGGCCAATATACATCATGGTGTACACAGACAGTACAGGGCCATGCCAATATACATCATGGTGTACATAGTACACAGCCATGGCCAATATACATCATGGTGTACACAGACAGTACACAGCCATGGCCAACATACATTATGGTGTACACAGACAGTACACAGCCATGACCAAAATACATCATGGTGTACATAGACAGTACAGGGCCATGGCCAATATACATCATCGTGTACATAGACAGTACACAGCCATGGCCAATATACATCATGGTGTACACAGACAGTACAGGGCCATGGCCAATATACATCATCATGTACATAGACAGTACACAGCCATGGCCAATATACATCATGGTGTACACAGACAGTACACAGCCATGGCCAATATACATCATGGTGTACACAGACAGTACACAGTCATGCCCAATATACATTATGGTGTACACAGACAGTACACAGCCATGGCCAATATACATCATGGTGTACACAGACAGTACACAGCCATGGCCAATATACATCATGGTGTACACAGACAGAACACAGCCATGCCCAATATACATCATGGTGTACATAGACAGTACACAGCCATGGCCAACATACATCATGGTGTACACAGACAGTACAGGGCCATGGCCAACACACATCATGGTGTACATAGACAGTACACAGCCATGGCCAATATACATCATGGTGTACACAGACAGTACACAGTCATGCCCAATATACATTATGGCGTACACAGACAGTACAGGGCCATGCCCAATATACATCATGGTGTACACAGACAGTACACAGCCATGGCCAATATACATCATCGTGTACATAGACAGTACACAGCCATGGCCAATATACATCATGGTGTACACAGACAGTACAGGGCCATGCCCAATATACATCATGGTGTACACAGACAGTACACAGCCATGGCCAATACACATCATGGTGTACACAGACAGTACACAGCCATGGCCAATATACATTATGGTGTACACAGACAGTACACAGCCATGGCCAATATACATCATGGTGTACACAGACAGTACACAGCCATGGCCAACATACATCATGGTGTACACAGACAGTACACAGCCATGGCAAACATACATTATGGTGTACACAGACAGTACAGGGCCATGGCCAATATACATCATGGTGTACATAGACAGTACACAGCCATGGCCAATATACATCATGGTGTACACAGACAGTACACAGTCATGCCCAATATACATTATGGTGTACACAGACAGTACACAGCCATGGCCAATATACATCATGGTGTACACAGACAGTACACAGCCATGGCCAATATACATCATGGTGTACACAGACAGTACAGGGCCATGCCCAATATACATCATGGTGTACACAGACAGTACACAGCCATGGCCAATATACATCATGGTTTACACAGACAGCACAGGGCCATGGCCAATATACATCATGGTGTACATATACAGTACAGAGCCATGGCCAACATACATCATGGTGTACATAGACAGTACAGGGCCATGGCCAATATACATCATGGTGTACATAGACAGTACACAGCCATGGCCAATATACATCATGGTGTACACAGACAGTACACAGCCATGGCCAATATACATCATGGTGTACACAGACAGTACAGGGCCATGCCCAATATACATCATGGTGTACACAGACAGTACACAGCCATGGCCAATATACATCATGGTTTACACAGACAGCACAGGGCCATGGCCAATATACATCATGGTGTACATATACAGTACAGAGCCATGGCCAACATACATCATGGTGTACATAGACAGTACAGGGCCATGGCCAATATAAATCATGGTGTACATAGACAGTACACAGCCATGGCCAATACACATCATGGTGTACACAGACAGTACAGGGCCATGGCCAATATACATCATGGTGTACACAGACAGTACACAGCCATGGCCAACATACATCATCGTGTACATAGACAGTACAGGGCCATGCCCAATATACATCATGGTGTACATAGTACACAGCCATGGCCAATACACATCATGGTGTACACAGACAGTACACAGCCATGGCCAATATACATTATGGTGTACACAGACAGTACACAGCCATGGCCAATATACATCATGGTGTACACAGACAGTACACAGCCATGGCCAACATACATCATGGTGTACACAGACAGTACACAGCCATGGCAAACATACATTATGGTGTACACAGACAGTACAGGGCCATGGCCAATATACATCATGGTGTACATAGACAGTACACAGCCATGGCCAATATACATCATGGTGTACACAGACAGTACACAGTCATGCCCAATATACATTATGGTGTACACAGACAGTACACAGCCATGGCCAATATACATCATGGTGTACACAGACAGTACACAGCCATGGCCAATATACATCATGGTGTACACAGACAGTACAGGGCCATGCCCAATATACATCATGGTGTACACAGACAGTACACAGCCATGGCCAATATACATCATGGTGTACACAGACAGTACACAGGGCCATGGCCAATATACATCATGGTGTACACAGACAGTACACAGCCATGGCCAACATACATCATGGTGTACATAGACAGTACAGGGCCATGGCCAATATACATCATGGTGTACACAGACAGTACACAGCCATGGCCAATATACATCATGGTGTACACAGACAGTACAGGCCATGGCCAATATACATCATGGTGTACACAGACAGTACACAGCCATGGCCAATATACATCATGGTGTACACAGACAGTACACAGCCATGGCCAATATACATCATGGTGTACACAGACAGTACACAGCCATGGCCAATATACATCATGGGTGTACACAGACAGTACACAGCCATGGCCAATATACATCATGGCATCATCCTGCTCGCTACAGCACGCACATACACACACATGGCCAATATCACTGTGTGTACAAGTCATGTACAATTAGTCATGACCAAATCAATGAATTGCTACCGCATACACCCAATGCTCCATCATAAATGCATCATGGTTTTCACAAAACATATACAATGCATAACATATCTTTCCACTGTGTAACAGAAGTAATGGCCAGGCCAACATAACATCATGTAACCATACGACAGTACTCACCATATGATGCATAAATTTAATGCAATAGAAAGTTCACACAGACATACAAGTCAGTGCCCAATATAAACAGTATGAATGTACACAGACCACTGAAGCAGGCGCACATGAACCACAATTACATCTTGTTGTGTACACAGATAGTACACTGCCCATGGCAACGTAATAGATATGTGATAATAAAGAGAACATGACACAGTCCATTTGGCTAATATCATCATGGCAGTACCCCAGCTAACAATTAACGCCATGCCTATATACTGTTACACAACCACTCCTCACCCCACCAGCCCTGGCCAATACCTCCCTCATGGTGTACCGACGTAACACACCACTCGCCATTACACAGGTGAACAACCGATGCACAAGCCATGTGCAATATACATCATGAGTTGTACCCACAGGCAGTACACAGTCATGGCCAATGATCCTTATTCTTTTACCACACACGTCACCAGCAGCCCAATATGACATTCATGGCACCAGCACTGATACCTACACCATGCCAATATAATAGTGACACAGACAGTCACAGCTGCTCAATATCCATTTTGTGTCAAAACACTCAGAATAATCAGCCACTCAACATAGTCAACACTGGTGTCACCACAGCCCACAGTTTGGTACCATGGCCAAACTATCACTCAATGATGTACTCAGACGTTACAATGCCGTTGGCTCAACACACATCAGTAGGTGTCACACGGTAGACAGTCAGCGGTCATAGCCAACATCATCATGGTCGGCTTTGCACTACACAGCGGACATAGACAGTACACAGCCATGGCCAATATACATCATGGTGTACACAGACAGTACACAGTCATGCCCAATATACATTATGGTGTACACAGACAGTACACAGCCATGGCCAATATACATCATGGTGTACACAGACAGTACACAGCCATGGCCAACATACATCATGGTGTACACAGACAGTACAGGGCCATGGCCAACATACATCATGGTGGACATAGACAGTACACAGCCATGGCCAATATACATCATGGTGTACACAGACAGTACACAGTCATGCCCAATATACATTATGGTGTACACAGACAGTACACAGCCATGGCCAATATACATCATGGTGTACACAGACAGTACACAGCCATGGCCAATATACATCATGGTGTACACAGACAGTACACAGCCATGGCCAATATACATCGTGGTGTACACAGACAGTACAGGGCCATGGCCAATATACATCATGGTGTACATAGACAGTACACAGCCATGGCCAATATACATCATGGTGTACACAGCCAGTACAGGGCCATGCTCAATATACATCATGGTGTACACAGACAGTACACAGCCATGGCCAATATACATCATGGTGTACATAGACAGTACACAGCCATGGCCAATATACATCATGGTGTACACAGACAGTACACAGCCATGGCCAATATACATCATGGTGTACACAGCCAGTACAGGGCCATGGCCAACATACATCATGGTGTACACAGACAGTACACAGCCATGGCCAACATACATCATGGTGTACATAGACAGTACAGGGCCACGCCCAATATACACCATGGTGTACACAGACAGTACACAGCCATGGCCAATATACATCATGGTGTACACAGACAGTACAAGGCCATGGCCAATATACATCATGGTGAATCTTTCAAAGTACTCTTCTGAGGACAAACTTTTCAACTGCCCACAGGGTAACTGAATCCTCTCCTTTATGATGCATAAATACATTTAAGTGATTCTGTAAGACCCTCAACCCACGCCTCCCATGCTCACACGCACGCATGCACCCCCTTCCCCCCTCTACTCCCCGCCCTACGCACGCACACACACACACATTGCCGATTACTGTGTGAAATGTTCATTGGATACAATTAGTTCAGTAGAGAACAAATCAATGAACTTGCAATCCCCCCTGCCCCCCCCCCCCCCCCCCAACCCAACTCCCAACCTTGTCTCCATCAGTAAATGCACTCACTGAGGTCTTTCAACAAAAGCTATATGAGCAATAACATAAATGGTATCTTTTTTCCACTTGTAAAGAATGTAATGAACATACAAAGGAAACAATCATGAACAGAAAACATCCCCAAGTAACTCAATAACGAAAATAACCTGCACCAATAAAAGAATGATGCATAAAAGAGTTTTTGAATGGACAATAGAAAGATATCAACAAAGGAAGACATATAATAGTCAAGGTACCAACAATATAAAATCAGTATGAACCAGCTACACAGACCGAACTGAAGCCAATGGCGCGACAGTGAACACACACACCTTTCCCCAGATCTGTGTTTCCAGTGATACAAACCAGTTGAGTGACATGCCCACTGAGAGAACGTAATAGAATGAATGAATGAATGAATGAACTTGTGAATGAACAAGTCAATTTTGTAAAGTGCGTTCATGTGCAGTAACCACGGAGGTTGCTTTAAGGCAATTAACTGTCACATGCTTCTGTATGGACCTCCTTCACACAACCACTCCCCTCACCCCCAACCAGCCGTCTGGCCTTGCCTCCCTTTCTGGGCGCGGGAGTTAAACACACTCAACTCGCATTCAAAGGGAAGCAACCTGCATGCATCAAAGCCACTGGTTGCTAAGTCTGTTGTGTCCCCTGCCGGTTGATGACGTTGTGAATTCCCCCCCTCCTCCCCCCTTTGTGTGTGTGTGTGTGTGTGTGTGTGTGTGTGTGTGTGTGTTGTTTCATGATTTCCCTCGTTATTCTCTTTTATTCTCTCTTTACACGTCACTTCAGCAGCCCTTAATGACTGACACTTCAGCATGGCACCAGCTACCTGATACTCATATCACCAATTCCATCAATAGTGACGTACAGAGCTCAGTGTCATCAGTTTCCCAGTTTCCTGTCAAAAAGCACTTCAGAATTATATTTCGAGCTTTCACTCAACAGTTATTGTTCAACACTGTGCGCCTCCCACCCCCACCCAGGCCCCCTGTTTTGGGTACACCAGTGGACCAAACTTATCATTCTTCAATCCCAGCACTGACGGTCAGACGTTGCAAAGTGACCGTTGAGCTGACTAGAGGCAGCACTGCCAGTTAAGGGGCAGTTCACACGTGGGTAGGGAGCAGGTCAGCGGTCAAAGCACAGTAGCAGCATCAGTGGTCAGTGTCTTTGTCACTCACACATCACATCGGTTTACTGACCGTCTATGTGAGTTCCCAGCTCCCCCCCCCCCCAGCCCTCTTTCCCCGGCCCCCTCACATTCCATTCTGCCAGGCACCTGGACACGGCTTGACAGGTCCTCTGTCCTGACTAGGACATGAAGTTGACGTGTCCTGATAGACAGCTTCTGACATGACAGTGGATCACACACGCCTAGTGACCCTGAAAAGGAGTACAGCTGCCTTGGCGACGGGGTAAAGAGAAAAGGCTGTGCATGTAAAATCCTCTCGTACATGTGAGTAAAGGTGAGAGTTACAGCCAACGAATTCAGAAATTCATGTGCTGAGGGGGATTCACATGTCCTGAACAGAACAGCAGGATTTGTGAATCCTGAACGGGCCAGCGGAGTTCATGTGTCCTGAGGTCAGGCAACGTGCAATGCACAGAGCAGCTCCAGAGAGAGAGAGGCGCTGTCAGTCTTGGAAGAGGAAGTGGACACCCTGGGTGAGACCTGTTCAGGACTGGGTCCTGCTCGCCCAGGCACTCTCCTAACAACGGCACTCTACTGCACTCCCTGAAACTCCCAAGCACTCCCCATTCCCTGCCACTCCCCAGCACTTCCCGACACTCCCCGACACTCCCCAGCACTCCCCGACACTCCCCAGCACTCCCTGACACTATCCGACACTCCCAAGCACTCCCTGCCACTCCCCAGCACTCCCTGACACTATCCGACACTCCCAAGCACTCCCCAGCACTCCCTGCCACTCCCCAGCATTCCCTGACACGATCCGACACTCCCAAGCACTCCCCAGCACTCCCTGCCACTCCCCAGCACCCCCTGACACTATCCGACACTCCCAAAAACTCCCCAGCACTCCCTGCCACTCCCCAGCACTCCCTGACACTATCCAACACTCCCAAGCACTCCCCGACACTCCCAAGCACTCTCCGACACTCCCCAGCACTCCCCAATTCCTGCCACTCCCCAGCACTCCCTGCCACTCCCCACGCCCCGGGGTCCTTCAGGAGGGCCAGCTGAAGACGTAGGAGGGCTCCCAGTCCTGGAAAGGGTTACCATGGTGACAGGTCTGCAGGTGCACAAACTCGTTGTCAACTGACGTCATACACAGGTCTGTGCTGTCCAGGTAGATATGCTCCCCCTGCGTGTACACACACACACACACACAAACACACACACACACACACACACACAATATAGATACACACACACACTGTGGTGACTGTGTGTGTGTGTGTGTGTGTGTGTGTGTGTGTGTGCGTGTATGCGTGTGTGTGCGTGTGTGTGTGTGTGTGTGTGTGATTCTATATATCTGGTTGCGTGTGTGTGAGTGTGATTGTGTGTGTGTGTGTCTGTCTGTCTGTCTGTATGTGTCTATGTCTGTGTCTGTGTGTGCAACATGTATGCACATGCATCCTGAGTAAATGTCCAGCAAGATTTGATTCTATTTTGACCTTATTCCTTATTTGAGATAAGGTATTGGGCTCAACAAAACACAGAAGTCATTCAAGGAGTTACTAGTACATTACAACATTTTTACAGACTTTCTTTTGAGCATTTGCTGTCAGTCCTTTGCTTTCTTCATCGTGAGGTGAAGTGTGATGAATGAGAACAATTATTTAGAGACTACTCCGAATGCTTATCTATATATTCGTGCGATGCTTCCAGTAACTGATGGACTCTTGGCCCACAATTCTTCGCCTTCCCAGTAAAAGGGAAAAAACCGCGTAAGTAACTAACATTCCTCCAACTACAAACTTCTCTCCCTTGCTATTGATCTCACCAAATTGTTGAAAGATTAATTTTCTTCCTGCATTTTCTTTTTCTCTGTTTTTGGTCATCAGAAAGTCTTTACTGAACATAGAATCATTACACGTTTGTGAACTAATGTGTTTAAGCATTAGAAAGCACCAAAATTATTATAAGCTCACAGAAAATCTAATTTCCCATTGACTGACGCACAGCACTAATGTGTGGTTGACAGATGGGTAGACTGACGATGTTGATGATGATGATAATGATGATGGTGATGATGAAGAAGATGGTGACTTTTAAGACTGCAAATCCAATGAATACATGCTCAAAGTGCACAAAAACCGTGAAACACTAAACAAAATATGTGAAATAAACGAAAATGTGACTGAGTTGTGACTGAGTGGTGACTGACTGTTACTGAGTGGTGACTGGTTGTGACTGAGTGGTGACTGAGTTGTGACTGAGTGATGACTGAGTGGTGACTGGTTGTGACTGAGTGGTGACTGAGTTGTGACTGAGTGGTGACTGGTTGTGACTGAGTGGTGACCGAGTTGTGACTGGGTGGTGACTGAGTTGTGACTGAGTGGTGACTGGTTGTGACTGAGTGGTGACTGAGTGGTGACTGGTTGTGACTGAGTGGTGACTGGTTGTGACTGAGTGGTGACTGAGTGGTGACTGGTTGTGACTGAGTGGTGACTGACTGTGACTGAGTGGTGACTGGTTGTGACTGAGTGGTGACTGAGTGGTGACTGAGTGGTGACTGGTTGTGACTGAGTGGTGACTGGTTGTGACTGAGTGGTGACTGACTGTGACTGAGTGGTGACTGGGTGGTGACTGAGTGGTGACTGGTGGTGACTGAGTTGTGACTGGGTGGTGACTGAGTGGTGACTGAGTTGTGACTGGTGGGGACTGAGTGGTGACTGGTGGTGACTGA
>NC_134877.1:7386843-7391843 GCF_041734735.1 Babylonia areolata
TCGTCCATCCAAACGTGCGCTGCGCGCGCTAAGTTGCGAAGCACCGTATGTCGTCTATCACCAGGGAAACTGTATGGGACGGAGCTCCGGAACACGTGACCAACACGTGAACACGGGATGATTTCCAGCCTCCCCCCACACATCCACACCTGTCACATGTAACATAGAGACTTGTGGGCTGTGCAGGTAGCATAGAAAGCTGACATGTAAATGGCATACTGAACACGTGACCTCGGTTTATCCACCACTCAAGGTTCAAAGGAAGGGGAGGACTACTGGTGAGTATGGAATTGGATCCAGAGCGCTACACCTCCTCGCTTCCTGCGCGTTACCACTCCGTCAACACTCTGCTGATGAACCGGTCTCCGGAATCATATATATATGCGGACTTGACTGGTGTGTAAGCAGCAACGGTATCCGCCATCGAGTTCAGCCCACCGCCAACGCTGATCGTCGTTCGGGTATGCTACACACACACACACACGCGCGCACACACACACACACTCACACGGCATACACACACACACACTCACCCCCCCCCCCCCCACACACACACACACACAAGCGAGAAGGGTCGGTGTAGAAAAGGGGAAACGAATAAAAGCAAACCAATGACTTTGCGTTATTATGGCAATAGATGAAATGGCAGGAGACAGAAAGAGAGAGAGAGAGAGAGAGAGAGAGAGAGAGAAAGAGGAAACGAAACGAAACGAATCGAAACGAAACGAAAGTTTATACAGTTTAGGCCACAGCCCCTTCTGAAGGGGGTCCAACAAATACGACATTAATAACGAACAAAATGCTCAAGGATGTACAAGCAAAAATGAGTTGACTTCTTTCGGTACTGCAATCAGTGTCATTGCCAAAGCATTCAGTAACAAGTATATTATCCTTTAAAAGCATCAGTGCGCCTCTTAAAAGCTTTGTATAAATATATGGATAGATTCTTCATTATATCATTAATTTGGTTTGTCATCAGTAAGGTAACATGAAAGAGACGTGGGTTAAAGAGAGACAGACAGACAGAGACAGAGACTGACAGAGACAGACAGACAGAGACAGAGACTGACAGAGACAGACAGACAGAGACAGAGACTGACAGAGACAGACAGAGACTGAAGGAGACAGACAGATACAGACAGAAACTGACAGAGACAGACAGAGAGAGACAAAGAGTGACAGACAGACACAAAGATAGTGTGACTGACCCTGAAGGACAGCTCCATGTTTTCGCCACCCCAGATGTCCATGTGCTCATCATAGGACCCGATGTCAAAGAAAAACTGACGGTACACGGCGAACAGTCCTCCGCTGATCACAGGTGTTCTGCACACACACACACACACACACACACACACACACACACACACACACACACACAATATATATATATATATATAGAGAGAGAGAGAGAGAGAGAGAGAGAGAGAGTGAGAGAGAGAGAGAGAGAGAGAGAGAGAGAGAGAGAATCTTTTCACAATAGGCTGTACTTCAACAAAGCTGTTTGCATGCATAATGCTATATATGAAAATGCCCCAAAGATTGCAGACACTTTTAAAACTAATGAACACAGACAAAACCACCTGCTCTGGATACCTGGATCAAGAAACAACCTTTTCAAATCCAGCATTCTGTATTCTGGTGGAAATTTATGAAATGATGTTCCACTCACTCCAAAAAAGTATCATAAAGAAAAAACGTGTTTAAGAAAAATCTGCATGTTATACATAACGCAAAGAACAAAGCATTGTTCAGAACACAAATAAAAGGAGACGAATGCCATCACTGTGACTGCTAAATTAAAATGGAATTAAATTAAATCAGATTGAAAGAAATTACATTAAATAAAACAATGAAAGAAAAAGAAATATCAGTATGAAATATACGATTAAAAACAAGATAAAAAATAAAAGCAAAACTCGTGCTCAGTGTGCGTCCAAAGTAACATAAAAGGCATAAAAAAAAAGAAACACACGCGAATAATATGACACAATTAACCCTTTCACTGCCAAACTCTCATCTATGCAGCAACTAGATAGAGGACCCGTGTCACTGAAGGGTGACCAGATCATGGGTCTGTTATCGATGAACCTACTGCTCTTTATGTCGGTGGTAGGACAGGCCGTATTTTCTACACATCACAGGGGTAATCCCCAGCTATTCCTAGACACAATAATTCTGTGTTTATAGTACAAGGGAATTTTGCACTCTAAACTGACTGGCGGTGAAAGGGTTAAAGGATAATGCTGCCGTGAAGGTTAACATCAAATGAAAATTTTGTGTGTTCTTTTCGGATCTTTGTTGTTTGAAGATGCAAATCCAGGAACGATACAGCCACTATAGGGAGCCCCCTCAACACTTAAGACTGCATTGTATTGTATTGTTCTGTTCTATTCTATTCTATCATTTCTGTCACAACAAGATTTGTCTGTGAGCAATTCGGGCTGTTCTCCCCCGGGTAGAGCACATCGGCACAGCGCAGAGCCACCCATTTTTAAACACATTTTACATTCACTCATCCACCAGTGGAGAGGGAAAAGGAAGCCACGGAGGCAGTGTCTCACCTGATGGGAACGTGAGGCCCCTCCCTGGCGCTGAGCTGATGGGTAGGGATGGCCCGCCAGCCGAATTCCAGCCTCCAGTTGAAGTCTCCCTGCAGGTTGTCTGGGGACCGCGCGTAGGCGAAGGACTCGGACCGTATGACGTCAATGTAAGGACTGACCACCTGGGAAACAACAGACCGTATGACGTCAATGTAAGGACTGACCACCTGGGAAACAACAGACCGTATGACGTCAATGTAAGGACTGACCACCTGGGAAACAACAGACCGTATGACGTCAATGTGAGGACTGACCACCTGGGAAACAACAGACCGTATGACGTCAATGTAAGGACTGACCACCTGGGAAACAACAGACCGTATGACGTCAATGTAAGGACTGACTTATATGTATATATTGTTGATTGTTTGTAAAGGGACAGATCTGTAGAGTCAGGCACTTCAAAACTGGGTGCTAGCTGGCCTGTGGGAACCATCCCAACGCCGACTGTCCGAAAACCCTCTTGGCCCAGAGAGTGAGGATGTAAATTGGGCAGGCCACTCTCCACTATAATCAAAGTTTAACCTGGATAACTGGGGCAACAGTTGCCTCCCGTGCTGTTCTGATGGTCATAGTTGGACACCACTGACTACCGTGAACACATCATCAGCAATATCATCGTTATCATCATCATTACCATTATCATTACTATTATAATAATTAATATTATTATCATTACCATCAGTATCATTATTATCAGCATCATCGTAGTCATCATCTTCTTCATTATCATTATCAGCAGCAGCAGCATCACCATCATCATCACCATTATCATCACCATCATCATCACCACCAGTATTACCACAACAATAATTCTGACAAAGATGAGGAACCCCACCTTGTGTTTGTCGTGTGTGAGCGCCGTGAGGAGCGGGGGCAGCCAGTGGGGGCCACACTCACAGTGGGAGTCCAGGAAGACCAGCACCCGGCCCCGGGCAGCCTCCGCGCCTGTCACCACCACCACCATGGTGCTCACAACCCATAGCACACAGCACAGCACACAGCACAGCACAGCACACAGCACAGCACACAGCACTCAGCACTCAGCACAGCACACAGCACAGCACTCTGCACAGCACACAACACAGCACTCAGCACAGCACACAACACAGCACAGCACACAGCACAGCACAGCACTCAGCACAGCACACAGCACAGCACAGCACACAGCACAGCACACAGCACAGCACACAGCACAGCACTCAGCACAGCACTCAGCACAGCACAGCACTCAGCACAGCACTCAGCACAGCACACAGCACAGCACAGCACTCAGCACAGCACTCAGCACAGCACACAGCACAGCACAGCACACAGCACAGCACTCAGCACAGCACACAGCACAGCACACAGCACAGCACAGCACTCAGCACAGCACACAGCACAGCACTCAGCACAGCACACAGCACAGCACACAGCACAGCACTCAGCACAGCACACAGCACAGCACACAGCACACAGCACAGCACACAGCACAGCACACAGCACTCAGCACAGCACTCAGCACAGCACACAGCACAGCACACAGCACAGCACACAGCACAGCACAGCACTCAGCACAGCACTCAGCACAGCAAGAAAGACAGACAGAGAGAGGGGATGCGTGAGGGGGGGGGATGGGGCTGGCTGAGATCTCTGTCTCTCTCTCTCTCTCTCTCTCTCTCTCTCTCTCTCTGTGTGTATATATATATATATATATATATATATATATATATATATATATATATATATATATATATATATATATATGGTAATGTTCTTGCATCTGTGGAGCTTACATAACAGCCGATTATATACTAACTTACCATATGTAAAAGTCTCACATCCCTGACCTAAAATCATCTTCAGTGTTGACAATCTTCAGCAGTCCATTGCTAATGAACGGATTTTTTAATTTTAAACCCTTGTTAAATAGTTCAGTTGGTTCGCTGTTATTGTTAGTTTTTCATTATGAAAGTGTTATTTTGTTATGCTTTAAAGAATTTTTTTTTTAACCAAAACAATTCAATTAGTCATTTTCTATATGTAACACACACACACACACATACACACACACACACACACACACACACACACACACACACACACACACACACACACACACCTCCACATACTCGCATGCGTACACGGTAATTTATTTTCCCTCCCTCGATTTTTGTTCCCTACCCTCGTCTAATATCACTTATAGTGAATAGACGTTAATCTAAAGAACGAACACACACACACACACACACACACACACACACACACACACACACACACACATACACATGTCAGCAACATGTCTAATATCACTTATAGTGAATAGACGTTAATCTAAAGAACGAACGAACAACACACACACACACACACACACACACACACACACACACACACACACACATACACATGTCAGCA
>NC_134877.1:7396843-7399343 GCF_041734735.1 Babylonia areolata
CAAGGACTGGGGGCGGGGGTGGGTGGGGGGGTGACTCGGAGGGGAGGGGGAGTGGGGGGGGGGGGGCAGTGGACAAGCAAAGGACAGTGATGAGAGGGAGAGAGATAGGAGGGCGAAAGAGAGACAGACAGACAGGCAGAGATGTGAAGAGACAATCAGCGGGCTGTCACTTCAACCCGGCGGTTCCAACAAGGAGAACAGGGGCGGTAAGAGGCTGAGGGGGACGGGAGAGGGGTGGACGAGGAGTGGAGGGAGGGTGGAGGGGGAAGAGAGCAGGTTTGCGCATGGCAAACAGCAGACACACGTCCTTCCTCCTCCCCCGTCCCCCCACCCCCACCCCAACTCCCCCTGTCCCCAGGACCGGGCCACACCCCCTCCCTATTCTCTCCCTCCCTGCCCACTTTTCACACACACACACACACACACACACACACACACACACACACAGGGTCCCTGCCGAAGCCAGACCAGGTTCTCAGCCCCAAAGTCCACACACAACGTTCAGCACCCCTCCTCCTCACCCAGCCACTCCCACCCATCCCATGGACACATCCAAACCCTCTCCCAGAACCCTCATGCCCCCCCCCCCCTCACCCCAACTCCGCCCCTCTCCCTTGCTACCTCCCCCACTTCTGAAGCAACCACAGGAAGCAATGGACAGAACAGATAGTAAAAATGAAAATGACTGTGACATCCTCATTTCGGTGGACGTCACATCTCTCTCTAAACTAAAAAAGAAAAAAAGATGTTTATATTCATGTAGATTCTTTAAATATATTAATCTCCACGGCTGCTAAACAAAAAACAAACAAAAAACAAAAAAAACAAAAAAAAAACCCATTTATTCTCGGTACTACTTTCTCACAGTTGTAGCCGACACCAGATAGAGGACATCAAAGTGCAGCAATTCAAGAATGAAGATCATCGTCTTTAATTCACTAAAGAGAAATGCAGGCGTCCGACAGCACAGGGAATTTTCCAAACGAGAAGAAGGAAGCTGCCAGAGGTCTATAAAGTTTTAAAACGATGTGGCATTCTCACTTTTAGAACTGTCGAAAAGCTTGTACTTTCTGGCTCCAATATCGATTCACTTCTTTTCCACAATGGAAAGGACCACATGAATTATGAAAGATGCTCACGTTGTATGTGAACAATGGAGAGAGAACAGAAGAGCGGAAAAGTAAATACATCATAAGCAAATGCGACAAGGAAAGCAGATCCATGTGTTTCTGTCCAGGTGTGAGAACCGACAACTGACAGTCAAAACACATCAAGGGCGTTGTTGTGAAACCCTATTTAACATCAAGTGTCCAATCGCATGGACAGATGGCTTTCATCCATATGCAAAGTCAACCAGACTGAGAGTTAAAGTAGGTTTATGCCCCCGCCCCCCCACCCACCCCACCCCTTCTCTATTCTATTCTTTCTCTCTAGCTCCCGCCCCCCTCCCCGCCTCTCTTTCTCTCTCTATGTCTTTCATGTTTCATTTATCAATCACTCAACAGTATCTATCGCGCGTGCACACACACACACACACACACACACACACACACACACACAAATGACAGATATTAGCAGGCACAGAGAGAGAGAGAGAGAGAGAGAGAGAGGTGGAGGGGCTTGGGGAGGGGGGGGGGGGGGCGAGCGAATGCCCAAAACGAGGATGGGAAGAAACACACACACACACACACACACACACACACACACACACACACACACACAAAGAAGAAAACTTTGAAAAGGCTGAAGACTTTTGCCTAGGGGGGGAGGGGCAAAGGGGGGGAGAGGTTGGTGATGATGAAGCGGGAAACACTAGAAAAAAAAGAGTGGTGAAGGGAGAGGAGGGGTGGAAGGGAAGGGGGTGTGGAAGAGGGGGAGAGGGTTAAAAGGAAGGACGGTGGAGGGGCGGAAGGGGAAGGGGGAGGTAAAGGAGAGGGGTGGTGATCAAAGGCCGTGAGGGGGGTGGGGGAGGTAGGAAAGTGGACGACGGACGTGGGGGGGAAGTAATGAGGCGTGAAGTGGAGGCGGCGATACTGGGTACGTTTGTGGATCGATAAACCATGCCACACATCTCTCCCTCCCTCCTTCCATTGCCACCTTCGCCCCGCACCCCCTCCCCCTCCCACCTCTCTCTCTCTCTCTCTCACACACACACACACACACACACACACACACAAGCGCGTATATGCAACCACCAACCCTACTCCCGCTCACAAACACACGCATAAACATCAATATAGACACAAACGCATATATAATCTGGATATAATACCACTCAAATGTGGACAGACGAAAAACGTGTAGACTGCCACTAACGCCAGACTGCGATTCTACTTACGCTAGTTTGCAATAAATGAGCCCCTAAAATACAGAAACATGACACATAGGAAAGTGAACACACCATAACTTATCCCTTCACCCCGTTGTTTTTTTTGTTTTGTTTTTGTTTTTGTGAAATGCAGGATCATAGCTAAGAGCAAAATATTGGTATTTGTATTTC
>NC_134877.1:7406843-7489343 GCF_041734735.1 Babylonia areolata
ATATAAAAGCATTTCACACATTCCCCTTTTTAAAACATTCATTCATAATCATTACATAGTTATTATAAATTTAGACATTTTGCAAAACATAAACGTCAACATTTCATTATCGTATTGCACAGTCAATTGTACATTGTCATACGTTTTCAGCTAAACAGACTATACCAATGTGTGAAGCAAGGATCAATGTTGATCCGCACTACAACCAATCAAAATGCAGTCCCACATAAATGTTTATGATTGTTCATTATGTGAATTGTCCCTACTGTATACATTCGTTTTCCGGGGAAAAAATGAAGAGAAAGAACGAACGAAGGAAATTTTATTTCACACAAGTAATGAGATAAGCAATAATTACTGTACATGTTTTTTTCCACCCGGCCCTGGGGGATGACAAAAAGGTACATGAAGAAAGAAAGGAAAAAAATCTTCAATAAAGAATTATTTTCAAGAAAGAAAAGAAAATTGACACAAAACAATACACAACATACCAGGAAGAAATACTGATTACAAACGACGAAACAATCACACACACACGCACGCGCGCGTGTGCACGTGCACGTGCGCACACGCACATACATGAAAGGGTACGCTCACGCCCGAATGCATGCACGCACAAAGCAGCGTATGTCGCGAAAGGAGTGAAAGTGTGGGTCGTGGACATGAGACCTGAAAGTCTGGTGAGGCAGGCTTTTTTTTTTCTTTTCTTTTTTCGATAAAAAGATATCACATTCATGTTGGTAGATCGGTTATTGTGTATTTTTTGTTTGTTTCACATTATGAATCCACATAAAGGAAAGAGATTAAAGTAACAGATTTTATGAAATGAAGTCCTTAATGTCTGAAACAGAAACGTTTTATTAGCTGATTTAAAGGAGTCCCTTCGGAGTAAGCGAGGCTGATTTTAAACAGGTCGATTCTGGGTTTCCGGATTAGAATATTTATCAGTGTACCTTGCGTGATTGTGAGGAAATCTTGTAGTTTGTGTTGGAGGAGCTAAACCGTTCGTTATTCTATACATCATAACAACTTTTGTACATTGATAGAAAAATATCCAGTGCTAATTAGTCATGTGGGGTCAACCCTTTTAATTTTGAAAGTACAATCTTCAGAGCTCGTTTAGTTCTTCTAGATAAAGATTTTCATGAATCAGCACTGCACAGGTCAAAGTGAGTTTAGGCATAATCGATAGATGATGAAATATATACATTTTGGGATTTTTAAATCACTATTTTTGTTGTTGTTGTTGTTGTTGTTTTTGGCGCGGTTTTTTTGTTTGTTTGTTTGTTTTTTGTTGTTGTTGTTTTGTTTTTTTTGTATTGTTTTTTTTTTTTTTTTTTTTTTTCCTTCCTTCAACACCCAAAAAGTTCTGTATTGTTTCTTTATTTTTTTTCTTCTTTTTTTTAAGAACTGGAACAACTTTCGGGAAATGTGCTTGCATAAACTATCAATATGGGGTGACGAGGAAACATTGTTATCAATATCAACTCATCAACAAGTGTAAATAGAAGGCATGGCTAGAATTACGTTTCGTCGCAGACAGCGAGAGACAGATAGACAGACAAATAGAGATAGGGATATATATATATATATATATATATATATATATATATATATATATATATATATACAACGATAACGATTTCTTTTAAATTCCGATGCAGGCCAAAGCCCCTTACTGAAGGGGGTTACACTGAAAGAGGATATAAGATAAACTAGCATGACAATAAGACGACATTACAAATCAACCAAAACAAAAGCTAACACAAATGTTCAACGACATTCACAATGTAACAGTAAGTAATCTCTTTAATGCTTCATGTATATCTATCTATCTATCTATCTATATATATATATATATATATAGAGAGAGAGAGAGAGAGAGAGAGAGAGAGAGAGAGAGAGAAAGAGAGAGAGAGAGATGTTATCGTCTCATAACTTTGATGTTCAAAGAGCTCCATGACCACAGACTCAACTGCCCAAACCAATCATGTCCCGGACAACAGGACTCCCCGCACCTCAAAAGAAGCGACAGAGCACAACGACTCGGCCTGACGTCTCCACGGAGGGACATCAGTCCGCGCTGCTACCCCTACCCCACCCCCCTCCCCCAAACACACACCGCCACGCCCACCCCCACCCTCAATCCAGCTCCCTCCAAACCCCCCGAACCCTCTTCTCCTTCAAAGTGGCACACGCTGTTTGAACTCTCCCCTTCATCTCTGCCCAGCTGCTGTGCTCACACACTTTCCAGTCCTGATGCCACCAGACCCCAGACCCCCAACTCACCCCGTCTCCCCCCCCCCCACCCCCACCCCAAACCCCCAACCCCACGCCCTCCTCCCATCCCACGACCTCCTTCCGTCCTAGTCGTGCCGGAATGCCGCCAGATCCGTCAGTGGTGTGCTGGACCTTGCTGCACAGGACGTCATGAGAGACAGCGATCTGCACCACGTGCATGCCGTGGACTGTCTTCGTCATGAGGGACACGCCTGCACTGCCAACAGCACGTAAACTCTACGTCCTCTGTCATGAGGGACACGTCTGCACTGCCAACAGCACGTGAACTCTACGTCCTCTGTCATGAGGGACACGCCTGCACTGCCAACAGCACGTGAACTCTACGTCCTCTGTCATGAGGGACACGCCTGCACTGTCAACAGCACGTGAACTCTACGTCCTCTGTCATGAGGGACACGCCTGCACTGCCAACAGCACGTGAACTCTACGTCCCCTGTCATGAGGGACACGCCTGCACTGTCAACAGCACGTGAACTCTACGTCCTCTGTCATGAGGGACACGCCTGCACTGTCAACAGCACGTGAACTCTACGTCCTCTGTCATGAGGGACACTTCTGAACATTGCAGACTACGCTATCAAATTTTTTTCCCCCAGCATTTTTTTTTTTAATAACAATATCGCGCATTCTTTTAAACGCGTCTAATGTACGCTGCACACGGGTTCTCGTGTCGTTGGAAAGACTAGCACCCAGACTAGCACATAAGGTCTGGACGGGGGAGAAAGGTTGGGGGTGAGGTGTTAAAGTCTATATCCTTGTTGGAACCGGGCCCTGTACCCTCGATTCCAAAGCTGATGCTCCGTCTATTGAACCACCGTTCAATCTTAATTATTGTCATTAATCAACAAAATGTACAACTCTCTTCGGGTTTCAGTACCAGACCTTGCCTCACCTGTCAGCCGACCTCCCATACCCCGCCCCAGAACACTGCGATCAGGCTGTACTTCCCCTCCCCTGGCCTCCAAACCGGCAACTCATTGCCCACCCCCACTTCCCTATCTGCAGGCTATTGTCTGACAAGAAGTCATAACTGGAAAGGAAACATGTTCACCTGTTCAACTTGATGATGACTGTGTCGGTCTTCAGCCAAATCCATAATTATTCATACAGCTTCACCTTTACATTTGAATCCGTTTTTATCCCACCTCTGCAAATCTAACCATGGATCCAAAACTACGTATGCTGTTTATGGTAATCTGCAAGCATCCATTTTGGTTATGTGGCTATTGAGAAATAACACACAGAGTATGTATACAGTGTACCGTAATATGTTTCTTATTCAGATTGATTTCACACAACTCACTCTCCTAATTTTAGACGAAAACGACATCTCTCTCTCATTCCCTGCTCATCAAACACATATATGCATATATAAATGAGGATGTGTGATTTGTGGGTCTGTTCTTTTGTCACATGCTGCATTTGTATGGCTTATCTTAAAACTCACATGTGTCACTGTATGCCGGAACAAAATATGTGACTAAGTTCATAAGTAGATTCACGTTGTATTGAATGCTTTCCGTTCGAGGTACCTGGCTGAACAGCAGCTTCAGGACATCCTGCAACAGTGTACAAACACTGCTGCCTTTTGTTGTCTCTTTGTATAGTTGATCTTCCTAACGAGTTTGATTTACACTATTTATACCTTTAGTGCGCTATTTGATTATCTTTTTTAATTATTTGTTCTGACAATTATGAGCAATACGCGTAATCTTTGGCCATCAAAAGATGGCTTGAGAGTTGGGTATCTCAATATAAATCATGTGGTAAATAAATTAAGTGATGTGTCCCATATATTGTATAATTCTGGTATAAAGGCTTTCATATATTTGGTTTCGCAGAATCAAAATTATCTCAGCACATATCTGACTCAGAACTTATAATGCAAAACTACCATTTTATTCGCAAAGATCCAGTCAATCCGAAAGAAACAGGTCTGCTTGTATACGTTCATCAAAACATTAATTTTAGGAGACTTGAAGCACTAGAGAATTATCATGTGGAGTCAGTGTGGATTGAAGTTCAGTTGAAAAGATCAAAACCAATCGTATAAGGTTTTATTTATAGAAACCCCGCTGAACGTGTAGATTGGACTGATAAATTTACAAGTATGATGGATGATCTTTTGATTTCGCAGGTATCTGATGAAATTATCTTAATGGGTGATTTCAACATAGATTTGATGAAATTCACTAATGCTTGGACTAATATTTATGAATCTTTTAATCTAACTCAGCTAATTGACAAACCCACAAGGATTACTTCTACATCTGCAACACTAATTGATCATATCTATGCTTCCTCGACTAACAATATAATAGAATTGTGCTCACCAACATTTGGATGCAGTGATCATTTACCAATCTGCTTCACATGGGCAAAACGTGGCATTAAAGTTCCCCAAAACTACCATAAGATTATTAATTATAGAAATTTCTCATGTTTTGATAAAGATCTCTTTTTGTTTGATTTAATGAATTCCTGTCTGCCATCTGTTTACCAGTTTACTAATCCTGACGAAGCACTTGAAGTCTGGTATCACAATTTTCTAAATGTTTATAACAAGCATGCACCATTTAAAACAAAACGTGTCAAAAATAACCCACAGAAACCATGGATGACTCAAAGCATAGCAATCGAAATCAGTCAGAAAGACGAGCTTTTAGATAAGGGGAATCAAGAGGAATTCAAAACACAAAGAAATAAAGTGAATAGTTTAAAACGTTCAGCAAAAATTAAGCATTTTCATGAAATGATTTCCTCTAAAGCTGACAGTAGATCGATATGGAGAGCTATCAATCAGCTAACCAATAACAACAAAACTTCACAATACCCAATACCCAAAGATATCTCTGTGGAAAACCTAAATAGTCATTTTTGTAATATATCCAGCTCTACGATAAAATCCAACAAAACCAACGTTAATCAGTTAGATGTTCTAGAAGATTTCTGTTTGTCCAAAAATATCACATCCACTTTGAACATTCCCCCTATGTGTGTACATGAAGTATATAATGCTCTTGTTCACTTAAAACAGACAAGTACAAGAGGACTTGATGACCTAGACGGAAAAAATGTTTAAAATGGCTGCTCCAATTATCGCTGAAACACTGACTTACGTTTACAATTTATGTATATCAAAAAATCAGGTCCCAAAGGCATTTAAAACTGCGAAAGTTGTACCCATATTCAAGAATGGTAATCGTTCGGATCCCTCTAATTATAGGCCAATTTCTATATTATCTATACTATCTAAACCGTTAGAGAATCACTTGAAGAAACATATACTCAACCATTTCAATGAATTTAGTCTGTTTCACCCAAATCAGTCAGGATTTAGGCCTAACCACTCCTGTCATACAGCACTAACCAACCTCGTTGATCAGTGGCTTACTAATATTAACAACAACGAAATAACAGGTGTTCTTTTTGTAGATTTTGCAAAGGCATTTGATGTTATTGGTCACACTCTTCTTGTCAGAAAACTAAAAGCATATGGGTTATCTCACAATACTTTCAAGCTAATGTCTTCGTTTTTGTCCGACAGAAAGCAAATGGTTCAGTTGATAGAGTCAAATCTCAGCTTTTACCTATAAGTTACGGTGTTCCCCAAGGTTCTGTTCTAGGACCTATTTTATTTTCAATTTACATTAACGATTTACCCCTCTTTATTGAACCACCTTGTGAGTTATTTGCAGATGACACAACGATACACACTAAGCATCATAGAATAGAAAGGGTATCATCATCCTTGCAACAAAGTATTAATGATATGGTAACATGGTCTGAACTTAATCATATGTGCTTACACCCGCAAAAGACGAAATTCATTGTCATTACCACAAGGCAAAAGTGCCAGAACCTACTGCCCACTCGTTCTCCATTGTATATCAATGGCGTAATGATTGAGGAAGTCAGTCATCACAAAGTACTTGGTCTTATTATTGACAATAACTTGTCATGGTCTCAACATGTTATGATGACTTGTAAAACTTTATCCAAAAAGATTCATCAACTTTCTAGAATCAAGCATTTCTTGAAAAAGCATTGCCGTAAATTATTTTTCCATGCTTATATCGAACCACATGTAAATTCTGCCTCAACAATATGGGATTCTGCCAGTGAAAATGTTTTAAAACAACTCATGAGTCTACATAGAAGAGCCTTAAAGCTGATACATCTGAAATCTTCGTCATTAACTGTCTCTGATTACAAAGATTTAGATATTCTGCCATTTAAATGGAAACTCATTCATAATAAGGCGCTTTTCATGTTTAAGATCATGTCTGGTTTTGCTCCTCCATATCTGAAACAGCGATTCCTTACAACTACTATACGTAACAACAACAAGATCATGGTACCACTGCCAAGAATTGATTTATTCAAATCGAGTCTCACTTACTCTGGCGGTTGCCTCTGGAACAATATCTTATCAAGTTTTAATGTTCATGCAAGTATCACTGTGTTTAAGAAAAGGTATCATGAATACCTGATGGAAAATTTTGCAAAGTCTGTTTAATATACCATATTATGTTATGTAATATGATATTACTGTATTTCGCCACATGTCTCACTCTATCTCCTTATCTCACCCTCTCTATAAATACTATCTCATCTCCTGTCGCTTTTTTCCATGTCTCTCTCTCTCTCTCTCTCTCTCTCTCTCTCTCTCCCTCGCTGCGCATTTTTATAAATTACGTGTTGTTTCTCATAAATATGATGCTATAAATTACGTGTTGTTTCTTATAAATATGATGCTTATTATAATGTTGTTTCTTTTCTCGTTTTCTATGAATTTGTTACCGTTTACTCATTTTTGGGGGGTCTTCTTCATACCTTTTCTTTAGACATTTTTCCCTTTCGAGGGCTGGAGAAAGCAATTGTTTCCTTACTCTAATGCTATCGGAAATAAGATTCATTCATTCATTTATCATTCATTTATTCCTTCCTTCCTTCATTCATTCATTCATCCTCTCTCTCTCACTCACTCACTCTATCTCTCTCATTACCATATTCATATACATTATTGTCATTAATGCAGGTATCATGATTATGTACTTGTAAATGCTACTGTGCAATTGAGTGTATTTGAATTTCGTGTATGTTTTTCTATAACCTTTTGTTATCTTGTGAACATTTTGATTTCATTTCTTTTTGCCCTGAGGGCCGGATGTAAAAAAGCATGTGCATGCTTATTCCACTTCCCTCATTAAAAAGATTCGTTCGTTCGTTCGTTCGTTCGTTCTCTCTCTCTCTCTCTCTCTCTCTCTCTCTCTCTCTCTCTCTCTCAGTAAAGTTCCGAATTATGGGGATTAGAGAAAGCTTCAGTTCATTGCGAGTCAGTTCACTTATTTGCTACTAAAAAGTATTTATGTGTAGATATGCGAACACCTAATGATCTTTTTTATGGTGATACAGACAGATATCCCATGTACGTGAACTCTGCAGTCAGATGTATTCGTTACTGGTTCAAGTTAATTCAGATGGATGCATTTAGATTACCTACAAAGCGTAAAGAATTTTATATGATGTACATGTGAATGGAAAGAAAAATTGGGTCTCAGATGTTCGTACCTGTTTGTATGAGAACGGTTTAGGCGATGGATGGGAAAACCAAGGTGTTGGCAATATAACTTATTTTATAAATATATTTTGTCAACGTTTGATTGATTGTAGGTGGCAGAACTGGAATGATCACTTAGTACATGTGAACGATTTAATATGAATATGACGTATTGTTGCACTCATTATCTTAAATGTTATTTGAAAATGAACATAGATAGACAGTTGAAATATATAACAACAAGATTTCGGTTTGGTATTTCAGACTTGAATGTGCATCGTTTCAGATATGAATTATGTAATGACTATGATTTATGTCCATTGTGCAGGATGGCAAAAGAAGATGAAGTACACTTTGTTCTATATTGTCCAAAACTTAATGATGTCAGACTTAAATTTATTCATCCGAAATATTACAGACATCCTAGTTTGTTCAGATTGAGTTTATTGATGTCATGCACAAAACCTGATGTTATACTTAATCTTTGTTTTTGTACAAGGCTGTCAAATTTAGAGAAACAGTCATTTCATACTCTTGTTTCGAGTGTTTATTTATCAGCAAATATGATATTGTCTTTTATTGCTGTTTAATTACCCCCTTCATGAGGGGCTGTGGCCTATGTAAATGAACCATTCATTCATTCATTCATTCATTCTGTGTGTGTGTGTGTGTGTGTGTGTGTGTGTGTGTGTGTGTGTGTGTGTGTGTGTGTGTGTGAAGGAAGAAAATTAAACTTTTCAGCAGTGAACTGAAAAGAGTGTGGGGGTAAACAAGAGAGGAAAAGGGAGGAGGAGGATGGAGACAAGGAAAGGGAGGAGGAGGAGGATGGAGACAAGGAAAGGGAGGAGGAGGATGGAGACAGAAAGGGAGAGATGGAGACAAGGAAAGGGAGAGGAGGATGGATGGAGACAAGGAAAGGGAGGAGAGGATATGGAGACAAGAACTGGATTGAGTGATTGAATTATCAGAAGGTTTAGAAGTTGTATGTGAACAGGATTCATTTTTGTGAGGACCGGATGTAAAAAAGAAGTGGCATGCTTATTCATTGCTATTAAAGAAATGCGTGTTCGTCGTTGCGTCGTTTCTCTTTCTATCTCAAGTAAGTGAAAGGGAGTGAGAAAGTCAGTTCATTGCGAGTACAGTTACTTAGGACAAAAGATATGATGTAGAAAGCGAAACGAGATGATTGGTGATGAAGACAGATAATGTAGTGAACCTGCAGTCAGATGTATCGTTACGCAAGTAATCAGAGGAGCATAGATTACTACAAGGTAAAGGGATAGATGAGACTGGAATGGAAAAGAAAATGGGGAGATGTGTATGGTATGAGAAGAAGGTAGGCGATGGATGGAGAAAAAAGGGTGTGGAATATAACAATAAAATTTGAGGATGATGTAGGTGGAGAACTAGGAAAGACACTGGGGTATGGAACAGATAATATGAAAGGAGTATGTGCACAATAAAGTATTGAAAATGAACAAGAAAGGAGAATATAAACAACAAGATTCGGTTTGGATTCAGACTTGAATGGCATCGTCAGATATAATAGTAATGACATGATTTATGTCATGTGCAGGATGGCAAGAATGATGAGTACAACGGAAATGCAAGATTAATGATGTCAGACTAAATTTATTCATCCGAAATAACAGAAAGGTCGATGAGGATGGATGTATGACAAAAACCTGAGATACTAATCTGATGTACAAGGAAAATAGAGAAACAGACAAGTCGAGGTAACAGCAAGATGGAAGCTAGGTTAAACCTAGAGGAGGCTGTGGCTATGAGGATGGAGACAAGGAAAGGGAGGAGGAGGATGGAGACAAGGAAAGGGAGGAGGAGGAGGATGGAGACAAGGAAAGGGAGGAGGAGGATGGAGACAAGGAAAGGGAGGAGGAGGAGGATGGAGACAAGGAAAGGGAGGAGGAGGATGGAGACAAGGAAAGGGAGGAGGAGGAGGATGGAGACAAGGAAAGGGAGGAGGAGGATGGAGACAAGGAAAGGGAGGAGGACACAGGGGGGGGGGGGGAGTGTCAGACAGCAGTCTCTAAACAGCAGTGAATGTGTCAAGCGAACTGTTCCTGACACTTTTATACTTTCCTCAAGCGTTCCCCACTGGCGACAAAAACCCTATAACTTCACGCCTCTGTGTCAGTAGTGTGCGTGTGAGCCTGCGTGCTGTGTGTGTGTGTGTGTGTGTGTGTGTGTGCGTGCGTGTGTGTGAGTGTGCGTGTGCGTGTCTGCATATGTATGTATGTGTGTGTGCATGTGCACATGTCTGTCTGTGATTCAAGAAATGGCGAGAAATGAGACGAGAGAGATAGAAAGAGAGAGAGGGGGAGACTGACTGACAGATATATAGAGACAGTCAGACAAACAGAGAGGCACACTGAAAAAGAGAGAGACAGTGAAAGAGACAGACGAACAGAAAGACGAACAAAAAGACAGAGAGAAACAAAAGGCAGGATGTCTAATATCGGTCCAAAATTGAAGCTACACCACCCGCTGCTAAAACGCATTTCCAAACAGACTACAACCCAAAGAATGCGAACTCAATCTCCAGAACATCACTCACAACACTGTGCAGCGTCCACCTGCCTCCCACACTTTAACACTGTCTGCAGATCATTTCTTCACCTTCCCTCCACTTCAAAGAACTCGTCAGGTTCTGTGTAAGCGAAAGACTGAACTCTCTCTCTCTCTCTCTCTCTCTCTCTCTCTCTGTGTCATCAACCTCTCCTGAAATTGTTCTCTATCTTTATACAAAGCTTTCAAATTCAAAGAAACTGCAACTTCGTGACAGCAGTTTATTGTCATGCATACTGAACCGTAGCACTGTTTTACTTATGTGTTTGTTTTATTGAATATTTGGACGTTAACATGCATTACAATGTGATGTTTGTCTCTATATAAAAGAATAATGTTCGCATACACCTTCATAAGGGGCCTAGGCCTATACATGAATAAACCATCTGGAACCTGGAATCACACACACACACACACACACACACACACACGAATGCGCGCGAGCAGGACAAAATCAAATGCCCTCACTTTGGAAAGGCTTTAATTGACATCAAATATCGCCCTCTCCTCGACAAAGTCCCTTCTTGATAGTCCTTTAAAAAACACTGAGCCACTTGGAACCCAATCCATATCCATACAGCTTCATCCTTACATTTGAATCCCAGTTTTTTTCCCAGCCCTGCAATCCAACTATGGATCCAAAATTATGTATGCTGTATATGGTAATCTGCTGTATATGGTAATCTCAAACATCCATTTTTGTTAAATAGTAACACTCAGGTTTCGCGTCGACATCCGTCTCAGACGATATGACCCAGTAACCATCCGCGGAAAACTGGGTGGATGTGGGCCTTTCTGTCAAAGACCTGACACCACCATAATGACATCACATGAAAATGAGCAGCAAATGTGCTATTGTTTTTATGTTGATGTGTCTGTGATTTGAACTCAGCATTGAGCCAAGCAGACACCCAAATGCGCGACTGGATATTTTTAACCACAGAGAGAGAGGAACGATGCTGGGTGTCTGTCGGTCCCACCGCTGTCAAAATCAGTAGAGAGTCTCCAACAACTCTTACGCAAACGATGTAAATTGAACTAGAGAAAGAGACAGATAGACAGACAGACACACTCCCACAAAGGCAGAGACAGAGAGATAATGATGATGATGATGATGATGGTGATGGTGATGATGATGGTGATGATGATGGTGGTGATGACGGCGATGACGATGATGGTGATGATGGCGATGACGATGATGGTGATGGTGATGATGGCGATGGTGGTGATGACGATGATGACAATGATGGTGATGATGGCGATGGTGATGATGATGACGATGCCATATATCAGCACAATGAAACATGGAAATCAGCAGAACTTTTAAAAAGGATATTGAGGAAGAAGAAGAGATAAAAGCGACCTTAGATGTACGGCACGATACCCGTTAAGGTCATCACTATGTATATGCCAACATGACAGAGAGTGGTCCAATCAAAACTGTGTTCAGAAAAAGCCAATGCCAGCACAACACAGTGCAAGATGTGTATCTTCACCACACACAACATTGTGCAGCTACAGAACTGTTGCAAATGTCTCAGCATGCCATGTTGACGTGATGTCCATCAGAGAAAGCGCGACCAGTCTCGATTGGGGCAATAGCCAAGTGGTTAAAGCGTTGGACTTTCAATCTGAGGGTCCAGGGATCGAATCTCGGTAACGGCGCCTGGTGGGTAAAGGGTGGATATTTTTACCTTCTCCCGGGTCAACATATGTGCAGATCTGCTAGTGCCTGAGCCCCCTTCGCGTGTATACACACGCAGAAGATCAAATACGCGCGTCAAAGATCCTATAATCCATGTCAGCGTTCGGTGGGTTATGGAAACAAGAACATACCCAGCATGCACACCCCCGAAAACGGAGTATGGCTGCATACAGGGCGGGTTTTAAAAAAAAAACAGAAAAAAACGGTCATACACGTAAAATGTTACATGTCTGTCAGTGTGTATGTGTGCGTGCTTGAAATCTGACTGAAGGACACAGGAAACGAATGATGAGCGCTCAGTGGCAGCCGTCAGTCGGGTAGGCAGCCTGTTGTGCAAATGACCCCGTCTTTGTAAAGCGCTTAGAGCTTGGTCTCCGACCGAGGATAGGCGCTATATAAGTATCCATATCAATCAATCAAAAAAAAGTCCATGGTGACGGAGCCACAGCATCGCTGCATGCCCCACGCTCCTGGCCACCCAGACGGCTGCAGAAGGGTGCGCTGCTGGCCGGCCCTTGTGAGTGCGGTGGGTTGGTGGGAGATAGGGTAGGGGCTTATGTGTGTGTGTGTGAAGGGTGCTTGCGGTTGTGTGTGAATCATCACTCACCCACCCCATCTCCCCTGACCTGACCTGTACATCCCCCAACCAGCGCGGAAGGCCCTGAGAGCACGGAGAAGGGAGGGAAGGGGGGACAGGGGGTGGGGTGGGACGGGGTGAAGACGGGGTCAGAACAGGGAGAGTGGAGAGGTTTCTTCGTTTTTATCCTTCTTTCTTTCTTTCTTTCTTCCTTACATTTCTTCCTTTATTTCCTGCTTTCTTTCTTGTGCCAAAGGCTGTGGTGACCATCTGCCGGGATTCCCCCCTTCCTTTCTCCTCTCTCTCCTTCACTCAATAGCTTTCTTCGCTTTTATTCAGCGGCTGTCTTGGGGCGACAAGTAAGCCTCTTGATGGTGGATTTCCTTGGACTATCCTGTCATCTTTCACACACAGCGACTCACGGTGCCCGTCACTCCGTCTGTGAATCAAACAGGGTCTTCGGCCGCCCGCCAGCCGTGTGTGGTGGGAGATAAATGGATTTGTTTTCTTCTCTGGCATAGTCCTTTCGTCTTTGACAGATTCTGCCCCATGCTCCCCCCTTGCCTATCCGTCCCCACGCCCTCCCCTGTATGTATTAATCTGCTGGTTCACAGTGAGGGAAAGTGTCATCTGAACCATCTTATTGCTTCTGTGGTCCATTCTTTGGCGGGTGATCAGCAGCTGGTCTCAGGCTGGAAGAAGGCAAGACAAACTAGACTTTTTTTTTAAACTCAGTTTTGTTTTGTTTTTATGCTGTATTGATGTAACTACCTGACTGTTATGACCTTTTTGTTTTTTCATGTGGGTGTTTCCGGGTAAGAACTCCAGTATGTCAGATTTGTCAGTCCATGTCTAACGCCATCGATTAAAAACGTCAATAACTGACATCAGTCTCAGAAGACCAAACCACTTTTTTTTTCATTCTTTTTTTTTTTAATCACTTTTGTAAACAATGTGAGTCTAAAATAACCCGATGTAGCAGCCTATTCTTAGCCCCTTCTAGATTTTACTATGTGGTCAAATCCGCCTTGCCAGATTTACCCCGGGCTCTTTCTAGACTAGCCGAGAATGACTCCATCCCCACCCCCATCCCCGGAGGGTAAAATTGGACTAGTCAGAACTGAACCCTGAACCCTGACCCCTAGTTGGATTTTACCCCTTCTCTAGTTGATATGGGGGTCATTCCGGGCTAGATGAAATTTGGCCCAGCTTGAGCTGACCTCCTTCTGACTTTTCTTTCACTGTCCTGTGCTTACCCAGACGAGTCCACCTTAACCCTGGATCTTTATGCAGTTTGCTTGAATGACTCACTGAGTGAATCTGGGCTAGTTGAAAATGACCCCTGGCAGTAAATTTCGCACAGTTTGAACTGATCCCCATCTTACTTTTCTTCCGCTATCCAGTCCAGGAAACGAATGATATGCGTCCAATGGCACTGTCATTCGGCTCTACCCAGGTAGGTAACCTGTTGAGCAAATGACTCCATGTTAGTAAAGCATTTACAGTATGGTCTGTTTCCTGGGAAACTGGTGCCCTTGACCGCTCTCGCTGGAGGATGCTGTGCTCTAGTGGCATAAAGACGTTTGAAAACAAGAGAACGCTGGCCATTAAGAAGAAGCGCGAGCGAAGGATGCTGGGCTAAACTTCTGGAGACGTTTTCCCTTGCAACACCTGTGGGAAGTGCTGCAGATCCAGAATCGGCCTTTTCTCCCATATGAGGACACACACAGACAGATAAAACTGCCTGCCTATCTACTCATCCGTCGGTCCGACGGGAGACTCCATCATCATCATCCTTATCCAGATGAGTCCAGATCAACTTTCATGTATCCAATATCTGTGAAGCACTCAAATTAGAAATCCGAAAAATCAGTTCCATTCAACATTTTCTTTCCCATGACGCTGCAAGAACACTGGTCTGTTCAGTGGTCTTTTCACGCTTCTCTTACTATCTTCTCGGTGACTGCCTGTCCAATAAAGAATCGGCAACAAACTTGTATCTGTTTCTCATCTGTCTCTGGACCTTGCATTTGGAATGAACTTCCTCTTTCGCTTCATCAGGTCTCCTCACTTTGCTCTTTTCAAGTCTGGCCTTAAAATCCACCTCTTTCCAGGATAGCCTGCCTCCCCTGCCTTTTCTTTGTCTTCAGTTTCTCAAGTTAAGAGTTATGCATGCGTGTGAATGAGTGGTTTGAAAGCGCTTTGATTCGTCGCTGCACAAGATTCAGCGCTGTGTAAATAATGATAATTGTTATTATTATTGTTGTTATTCTTTTTGTTTTTGTTGTTGTTGTTATCATCATTATCATCATCTGTTTCTGGCACTGCCCAGAGATATCGTACAGATATCATCCACGTGTAAGTTCCACATTGTCAGCTCCGTTCTTCTTCCGATACTCGTTTGCTTCGCATCCCTGCTGTCAGAACAAAGTCCCTTGGTCAGCTTGCAGACACAAACATGCACACAAATACACAGACTACGCACGTGCGAACAGCACGTTCAAGTTCAAGAAGCACATTACTCAGAAAAATGACTGGCAGAGCGGAAGAGATAGGTTTTGAGATACTTTTAAAACTTTTTGTTGTTGTTGTTGTTGCTTGGTTTGTTTTTGTTGTTGTTGTTTTTGTTTTGTTTTGTTTTTTGTTGTTGTTGTTTTTTTTTTGGGGGGGAGGGGGGGGGGGGTATTTTTTGTTGTTGTTTTTTCCCAAAATAATCTTCATGTCTTTAGAACTCTGAGACTATATTAATAACCTTCATGTCTTTAGAACTCTGAGACTAATTGCTTTTTTTTTTCCTCGAAGATTAATTGTAATGGGATAGCAGATCTAGATCTTTTTACATATACTTATGCACATTTCGCCGATTAAAATTCTGAAGTTTACGAGTGATTTGGAGAAGTAATGTTTTCTAATGTTTGCCATGATAAATCAGGGTACAGCATAGTTTGGTGATATACTTTAGATTGGCTTTATTCTGGATTTGGCGCGATTTGTCTGGATTTCGGATAAGATTACCATCAAACACCCAAGCATCTTTGAATTATGACACATCAACGTAAGTAGATTCTTGTCGAATTTCATCATACATATGGGAGACAGAGAGAGAGGGAGAGGGGGGGGGGAGGGAGAGGTAGAGGGATATGCGGGGTGGGTAGAGGAAGTAAAAAAAACACCAACAACCCAAAAACAAAAACAAACAAAAACAAGAGAGGCAAGGCCTTCAAGACTCACTTGTGATACACTTTTAAAAAAATCCAAGCTTTTTATGTATTGAGTATAATTTCAAAATGTAATGTTTAAGATGAGAAAGATCAGTTTAAAGCAAATTAAGTCCCCTAGCATTAATTACGGAGTAATTTCCCTTTTTTACAATCTGCACCAAAACGTTTGCAAAATAAATAAAACTTCCATGCTTAGCAAAAGAAGTTCCTGTTTGAACAAAAAATGATCATAATGACTGCTCTTGTTGTTGGGTCAGAATATCAGATCAAAGTGCCAAGTTTAGAGAATACAAAAAATATAAATATAACAGTAAATGCAGTTTACATATAATTAGGCTTC
Source organism: Babylonia areolata (assembly GCF_041734735.1). NCBI lineage: Eukaryota > Metazoa > Mollusca > Gastropoda > Neogastropoda > Buccinidae > Babylonia > Babylonia areolata. Next base: position 7,423,137 of record NC_134877.1, read on the forward strand.
TTCTTTTTCTTCTTTTTTTTGTGCCCATCCCAGAGGTGCAATATTGTTTTAAACAAGATGACTGGAAAGAACTGAATTTTTCCTATTTTTATGCCTAATTTGGTGTCAACTGACAAAGTATTTGCAGAGAAAATGGCAATGTTAAAGTTTACCACCGACACACAGACACACACACACACACACACACACACAGAGACAACCGAACACCGGGTTAAAACATAGACTCACTTTGTTTACACAAGTGAGTCAACAACAACAACAACAACAAAAAAACCACTCCCTAACGAAAACCGCAGACAAACAGTAGTGATCGATGTAACCCAAGCACTGAAGCCATTTGATGTTACTTTTATGTGTCAGTGGATGAGTGAGCACGTGAAACGTAAAAGAACCCACGGCAACAAAAGGGTTGTCCCTGGCGAAATTCTGTAGAAAAATCCACTTCGATAGGAAAAACAAATAAAACTGCACGCAGGAAAAAAAAGAAAAGAAAAAAAAAATGTGTGGCGCTGTAGTGTAGCGACGCGCTCTCCCTGGGGAGAGCAGCCCGGATTTCACATAGAGAAAAAAATACAAATACAAATCAAACATTCAAATAAATAGATAAATGAATAAATATGTAGATATAATATCAATTGACGTACGCGATAAACCTTAACTATGGCAATAGTTTCTCGATAAATCCTCACCTATCGTTGTGTTGTCGTCAACAACGATGACGTCACTCAGCAGGTATGATGGGGTCTGACGTAGCACGCTGTAGACAGTGCGACGTAACACAGAGGGCGCTTCGTTGTGCGTGCAGATGATGATACTGACTGGGCCAGCTGACGTCACATCCGGCCACTCCAGAGGACAACTGAAAGAGAGATGGGAGAAAAATATGTAGGGGGGCTTTTTCTCTGAAGATCTTGTAGTCCAGCTATCCCTAGAGTTTCTTATCACCAATACAATACAATACAATACAAATCAATACAATACAATACAAATCAATACAATACAATACAGTGCGGCGCGATGTAATGCACAAAAAAACCACAATGCAGATGCTGTAGTGCAATGTGATGCAATACAATGCACCGTGATGTAGTGCAATGTGATGCAATACAATGCACCGTGATGCAGTGCAATGTGATGCAATACAATGCACCGTGATGTAGTGCAATGTGATGCAATACAATGCACCGTGATGCAGTGCAATGTGATGCAATACAATGCACCGTGATGTAGTGCAATGTGATGCAATACAATGCACCGTGATGCAGTGCAACATAATACAAACCGAATACTAAGCGATGCAATGGAATATAACACAGTAAAACTCTCTCTCTCTCTCTCTCTCTCTCTCTCTCGCTCTGCCTCGACGCAGCGCGAAGCGACAGGGCGACACTTCTGAGAGCTGTGCAAAAATCGTCAATTTTGCTTCAAAATGCCAGTTACTTGGCTTCCAGCGACTGTGGAGAAAACCCTGTCTGCCCTGCTGACCGACATTGCGCTGACGAGTTGGAGAGTTGTGGGTGACGAGTTGGAAAGTTGTGGGTGACGGCGACAGCACAGTGGTCGTTTTGCGACTGAAACAAGTTGACACTGAAATGTCAACAACAATGGCGGACCCCGTCTTGAACCGTAGCACGCAAGTGCAATACTTCAGAAGGAAACCGCCCAGTCAGATCAGACGAGATCAGGAAAGAACCAGGCAGCAGAAAGAAAGGCAGGCAGGTGTCGCAGTTGGTGCTGAGTGCGTTGTGAAGGGACAGTCCTTTTGTGACATCCATTCCAAACAAGTTGACGTGCCAGACAGAGACACACAACACACACTGACGGTGTGCACGGACCAGAACGACGAGCCAGCAACAGGTGTGTCACAGGTGACAGGCAACGTGAATATTCCTTCACCATCGGACTACGACACCTCTCAGTTTCTTCAACAGCCAGACAATGACAGTGAGTCAGTAACTGACAGTACAGTGGCTGGGTTCGATGTTGGTGTTGTAAAGAGTTAATGGCGACATTGACTGACAGATCGACACAAAGGCGTTTGAGAGATAGACACAGAAATGAAGCATTTCGAAAGGTTGTTTCTAATAGGTATGATGGTGCAGATGTGCTGTTATGTGAATCAGATGATATTGCACTTGAATATTCGATCAGCACAAATAGTGATGTGGACTGTACCTTCTGGTTTATAAAACAGGACGAAAAGAATATGTTAGAGGAAGAACGTGTCAAGCTATCCATAATAAGAAAATGAAAACGTATCCACAACACACGGCACACTGACACCCAAGCACGTACAGAACGAGACTTGCAAACTCTTCGTGGCCTGATCCAGTTCTACTTGGCCTGATGTGTTCGCTACTGTGCCTCGCCTTGTCAACAGAATCTCTTGTCCGTGACAATATCGATATTGACAATAACGATTGTGTCATGTGATTGTACATTGAAAAAAGAAAACATTGCCATGGTCTCCATGTTTGTGACTTCGCGTCGCCATTACTGTGTGTCGTGTCGCATTGCTGAATGGGCTTGACAGCTTTATAGCAATAAAATTCGTTCGTTCGTTCTCTCTCTCTCTCTCTCTCTCCCCCCCCCCCCCCCCTCTCCTGTTTGGCGTAGTCAAGGGCTACAAAAGATTAACTGGTTTCTACGTGAATACATAGAACGTGTATCTGACTGTCGTTACGAGGGTGGAATAAAAGAATCAAGGAGCGTGGCAGATATTCCGTGAATAGATTGTTCAAAACTGAATTTTGTTTGGAACCCTATTTCAAATGTATATAAAACAAAACAAACAAACAACAACAAAGATGAATTGATAAAATAATAATAATAATCAGAAGAAGAAGAAAACCCTCAAAATACCTTCGATTCGAGCTCGGCATGTCGGACATAAAAACACCTAAATTACTTCTTTTTTCTTCTGACTCAGGTGTAGATTTATCGTGTCCTTCGTGTAAATGTCACTCAGATTGAAACGTAGTCCTGTCTCTGTGTACAGCAACCAGTGAATTAAGGAAAATACTTTCACAAACCAGAGTGTGGATAAACTTCGACTACATCCCTTAACGTTTTTGTGTGATGTCAAACATTCAAATCAGCTTAGTAAAATATACTTAACGGCTGCGAAGGGAGACTCGGGCAAACTGTTCTCAAATACTACGGTTTCATCTCCAAAATCAGTTCTTTCCATTTATCGGCGTCGTCTGGCTTTATGTTGCTACTGACTGATTGAACTGTTGACGAAACTGTACGTTGCATTAATTGTGCAGACAGTTAAATCGGCCCATGGTACTTGAATCATGTGTTTCTCCTCTTTAGCTTTAACCGTCTCTGTCTCCCTATCTCCCCACGCCCCACTTCTCTCTCCCCCCTCCCCCTCTCTCTCTCTCTCTACCCTTTTAGACTCAGACTATAAACAAGCGAATATTCTCCCACTAATCCGTAGATTAAAGTACAATAAAGGAATCATGATGCAAAAGATTATGACAGGTAATGCACCACCAACATTAACAGACAAATTTTCTGTAAATTCATCAAGGAATCCCCCCAAAGTCCATATCCCAATTCCAAGAATTGACTTGTTCAAATCCAGTCTGGTTTACTCAGGCGCCACCCTATGGAACTCACTCCCAGAAACAATTAAACAACACCATTGCCCAACCACCTTCAAAAAACATTGCCTTTCCCACCTTATGCCATAATGTGTAATGTAAATCGTTCATTTTATTGATACTGTTTGTCAAATGTGTATGGTGGACAGAACCTTCCTCACCCTCTATCCCCCATTCTGATGTGTAATGCGGTGTGTGTTGTGTGTGTTTGTTTCTTTGATTTTGTTCCTTTTTTTTTTTTTTTTTTTTTTACCTGTGCATTTTACCAACACCATGCTAGTGCCTGTATGTCATGTGTGTGTGTGCGTGCGTGCGTGTGTGTGTGTGTGTGTGTGTGTGTGTGTGTGTGTGCGCGTGTGTGTGTGGTTGTTGTTTTTGTTTTCATTTATGCTTTTTTTTTCCCTCTGTTGTGTATCTTTACTAACACCATGCTCATTTTATTAAATATTGTGTAGTGTAGACCCTATTCAGGGCGGGGACTGGATGTAAAAAAGCACACCAGTGCTTGTAAAAAAGCACACCAGTGCTTATCTATTATCCTCGAAATAAAGAATTTGTCTTGTCTTGTCTTGTCTTGTCTCTCTAGTAGTTTGTAGTAGCCTTTTTCATTAGTTTCTCATGTGATTTTCAGTGGATTTTTGTCGTTGACATCTTTCTTGTGAATAATTCTGTGTTCTTTTGATGTAGCCCCACCCCTCACATCCCTCTATTTTCCTTTCTTTGTATACCCCAGGGCTGTGTTGAAAAAAAAAGCATGTTTTCCTTGTCTCATTACCCCGGCAGAATAATTTTTCGTTTCCTCTCTCTCTCTCTGTCTCTCATGGCCTAAGGCCGATGTGCAGTAAACCAGTTCTGAGTTTCTTTCTGTCTGTCTGTCTGTTGTCTGTCTCTGTATGTATGTATGTATGTATATACGTACGCCCGCGCGCGCGCGCGTATGTGTGGGGTGTTTCCATGAGCCACCTGAAGCCAGTAACCTCCCTCTCTCTCTCCCTCTCTCTCGTACGTTTTAGCATTGGGCAATACCCAGTCTTGGTCAGAAGCAATTACTCAACCAGCTGTAACCACTGTATCACTGGTTTGCTGACGAATCAATTGTGAAGCTGGTACAAAATGATAAACAGTACTTGAATTGCCAGTCTGTCTCTCTGTCTCAGTGCGTATACACACCGATAGATACTGTTTTGTATTCCTTATAAAGTGCAGAAGAATGTTGTGAAAAGCGTGAATGTGTGGGAGGGAGGTAGGGAGGGAACGGAGGAAGCGCGTTTTCCACTTGGGGATGTGAGCATGTTGCTTACGTCATTAAACCATTTGAGTCTTGAGTCTTGACTCTCTCTCGCTCTCTACATTTTGCTGTGACTCTTGTTGTTATGGGCCAGAGGCCTGACAATTAAAACATTTTTTGACTTTGACTCTCTCTCTCTCTCTCTCTCTCTCTCTCGTTTAACCTGTACACAGAAACACATCGCGAAGGCCTCAGTCAAAGCCATGTTGCTCCGAAAAGTGAATTTATCTCCTGCTAGAACTGTTATCCAAGACTCCTCTTGAGCTGACAACTGCACACACGTCCAGTTCATCAAGGCAGCTCTTAGCTCAATTACCACCATTACCTTGCAGCCGCCCACAGCAAAGATACTGCTCGGCCTTACCTCACTGCTCCCCACTTCAACACTCCGGGCAGAAATACTAGCCCCCTGTCCTTAATTCCCCGTGGCATTAAGAGGAGGAAGCGGGTAGGTTGATACAGGGAGAATGGTAGGTGTTGGAGAAAGGGGGGTTGGGGCGGGGGAAGGGCGGGGAGGGGAGGGGGGGGGGTTGTGTGTGTGTCACGGGTTTTCCATCTATCCTGGGGACTAACTGGTAATCTGCTTTCCTAGCCTTTGCTGTGTGAGTCATGGCCACACGAGGAAGTCAGTCCAGGAAACCGAATACCTTGAAACATTTGCTTTATCACACTCATGCTGTGGTATGTCCGTCACATGCGTGCTGTGGTATCATTTTTGAATAGTTGTGTAAAAGACGTTACCGGAATATTGGGAAAAGGTTTTACACATAGATATGAATTACACGTTCCTCACAGGACTCTTCCGATGTTTATCAATGTAGACTTTGTTGGAAATGACAGAATGGCTGTGCTCTGATCACACACACACACACACACACACACACACACACACACACACACACACACACACACTATTCCACAAGAAGACAGATTGTGCAACAAGTGTAACATCCTGGAAGACGAAATCCATCTTCTTGATCATTGTATTAAATATAAAACCTTTAGGCAACAATTTTTAAAAGATATTCAAAATTCGAATAACACAGGAAATATTCCCAGTCAGGTGATGCTAACAGATGATGAATATATACAAACAAGATTAGGAAAATTTGTTTATGAATGCTGCTGCAATTTACTGAATTAACTGATTGTGTTTTTCATTCATTCATTTATTTACCATTGCACTTGTGTTTTATAAACCTTACGGTTTCATGACAATAAAATCTATTCTATTCTATTCTATGCACACACACACACACACACACACACACACACACACACACACACAACACGTTTTTTTATGTTGATTTTTAAGAACATTGTCCATCTGCACTTGGATGCCCATGTACAGTACAGAACAGGAAAGGTAAATCATCCACACTGTGGAGAAAAACAGAGACTACAAAAAAGACCTGCCTGTAAGTTGAAGTTTGATGGAATGTACACTCACCGTAACTGTCAGGTGACGCCCTTCCACAGGGCAGAATTGATGAATAGGAGGCAGAGTTACACGCTTCTCATAGGACTCTGCCGATGTTTATCAATGTAAACTTTGCTGGAAATGACAGAATGGCTGTGCTCTGATCACGCACGCACACACACACACACACACACACACACACACGCACGCACGCACGCGCGCGCGCGCGCGCGCACACACACACACACACACACACACACACACACACACACACACACACACACATTTCCAGCGATCCTTAGTATTTTTTTTTTTAAGTGTGTATATAGTATCGCGAAAATGTAATGTTCGGTGGATGGAAAACGACATTTTTAAATAGGTGTAAAAAGATGTGGAAACATCTCATGAGCAGAACCGGGGACAAAGTCATGAGACATTTTGGCCATCCCAGCGAATAAGCTTTGTGAAACAGTTTGCACTGTTTGCAATAGGACCCAAATGGTGGATGAGGAAAGTCGATAGGGAACATTCTTTCCCAGCGGTTCCCACCACCTCACCCCGTTTCCTCTCCCACCCCAAGCAGGTTCAGAGTGCCAGCTGCAGCTACTTCAGGTCGGGGTCACAAAGTGTTAATTCGCACGTGCACATCACCACACTCAGGCCACATCTGCCACATCACTGCCTTCATTAACGCCTTCGCCCCGGGGGGCGAGGGGGGGAGGGGTTGGGGGGGGGCATTACTTCCATGTCACCCAACCACACAGCACGGAAGAGTTGTTGACATGTGTTTGAATTTCATTATCTATCTATTCACTTATTTACTTACTCTCTAGTGGAGACTGGTGAAAAAGAGGAGTGCGCTCTTCAGACACTCTGTCTTTTTTTTTGTGACCCCACTTCCCACCACCTCCCGCTGTCTCCGTCTTTCCCTAGATCTACCCTTCCCCCTTCAAGTTGTTATTTCAAGTATCGTTCGTTGGTACCTCTGCTGTTTGTTGTGTGGGGATTGTAAGTGTGTGTGGAGAATCCCCCGTTGCAGCTCACCTCCCTAGTCCCTCCCTGTGCCCAGACAGACACAGCTCCCCTCCCTCCCTCCCTGTGCCCAGACAGACATAGCTCCCCTCCCTCCCTGTGCCCAGACAGACACAGACCCCCTCCCTCCCTGTGCCCAGACAGACACAGCTCCAATCCCTCCCTGTGCCCAGACAGACACAGCTCCCCTCCCTCCCTCCCTGTGCCCAGACAGACACAGACCCCCTCCCTCCCTACGCCCAGACAGACACAGCTCCCCTCCCTCCCTGTGCCCAGACAGACACAGACCCCCTCCCTCCCTGTGCCCAGACAGACACAGCTCCCCTCCCTCCCTCCCTGTGCCCAGACAGACACATCTTCCCTCCCTCCCTGTGCCCAGACAGACACAGACCCCCTCCCTCCCTACGCCCAGACAGACACAGCTCCCCTCCCTCCCTGTGCCCAGACAGACACAGACCCCCTCCCTCCCTGTGCCCAGACAGACACAGCTCCCCTCCCTCCCTCCCTGTGCCCAGACAGACACATCTTCCCTCCCTCCCTGTGCCCAGACAGACACAGACCCCCTCCCTCCCTGTGCCCAGACAGACACAGCTCCCATCCCTCCCTGTGCCCAGACAGACACAGCTCCCCTCCCTCCCTTTGCCCAGACAGACACAGCTCCCCTCCCTCCCTGTGCCCAGACAGACACAGACCCCCTCCCTCCTTCCCTGTGCCCAGACAGACATAGCTCCCCTCCCTCCCTGTGCCCAGACAGACACAGTTTCCCTCCCTCCCTGTGCCCAGACAGACACATCATCCCTCCCTCCTTGTGCCCAGACAGACACAGCTCTCAGACCACCTCCCTCCCTCCATGTGTCCAAACAGACATAGATCCCCTCCCTCCCTGTGCCCAGACAGACACAGTTTCCCTCCCTCCCTGTGCCCAGACAGACACAGCCCCCCTCCCTCCCTCCCTGTGCCCAGACAGACACAGCTCCCATCCCTCCCTGTGCCCAGACAGACACAGACCCCCTCCCTCCCTGTGCCCAGACAGACACAGCTCCCATCCCTCCCTGTGCCCAGACAGACACAGCTCCCCTCCCTCCCTTTGCCCAGACAGACACAGCTCCCCTCCCTCCCTGTGCCCAGACAGACACAGCTCCCATCCCTCCCTGTGCCCAGACAGACACAGCTCCCATCCCTCCCTGTGCCCAGACAGACACAGCTCCCCTCCCTCCCTGTGCCCAGACAGACACAGCTCCCCTCCCTCCCTCCCTGTGCCCAGACAGACACATCATCCCTCCCTCCCTGTGCCCAGACAGACACAGCTCCCATCCCTCCCTGTGCCCAGACAGACACAGCTCCCCTCCCTCCCTGTGCCCAGACAGACACAGCTTCCCTCCCTCCCTGTGCCCAGACAGACACAGCCCCCCTCCCTCCCTCCCTGTGCCCAGACAGACACAGCTCCCATCCCTCCCTGTGCCCAGACAGACACAGCTCCCCTCCCTCCCTGTGCCCAGACAGACACAGCTTCCCTCCCTCCCTGTGCCCAGACAGACACAGCCCCCCTCCCTCCCTCCCTGTGCCCAGACAGACACAGCTCCCATCCCTCCCTGTGCCCAGACAGACACAGCTCCCCTCCCTCCCTGTGCCCAGACAGACACAGCCCCCATCCCTGTGCCCAGACAGACACAGCCCCCATCCCTCCCTCCCTGTGCCCAGACAGACACAGCTCCCCTCCCTCCCTGTGCCCAGACAGACACAGCCCCCATCCCTGTGCCCAGACAGACACACCCCCCATCCCTCCCTGTGCCCAGACAGACACAGCCCCCATCCCTGTGCCCAGACAGACACAGCTTCCCTCCCTCCCCGTGCCCAGACAGACACAGCTCCCATCCCTGTGCCCAGACAGACACAGCTTCCCTCCCTCCCCGTGCCCACCAGACACAGCTCCCATCCCCGTGCCCAGACAGACACAGCTCCCATCCCTCCGTGTGCCCAGACAGACACAGCTCCCATCCCTCCCTGTGCCCAGACACAGCTCCCATCCCTCCGTGTGCTCAGACAGACATAGCTCCCCTCCCTCCCTCCCTGTGCCCAGACAGACACATCATCCCTCCCTCCCTGTGCCCAGACAGACACAGCTCCCCTCCCTCCCTGTGTCCAGACAGACACAGACCCCATCCCTCCCTCCCTGTGCCCAGACAGACATAGCTCCCTTCCCTCCCTGTGCCCAGACAGACACAGCTCCCCTCCCTCCCTGTGCCCAGACAGACACATCATCCCTCCCTCCCTGTGCCCAGACAGACATAGCTCCCCTCCCTCCCTCCCTGTGCCCAGACAGACACATCATCCCTCCCTCCCTGTGCCCAGACAGACATAGCTCCCCTCCCTCCCTCCCTGTGCCCAGACAGACATAGCTCCCCTCCCTCCCTCCCTGTGCCCAGACAGACACAGACCCCCTCCCTCCCTCCCTGTGCCCAGACAGACACAGCTCCCATCCCTCCCTGTGCCCAGACAGACACAGACCCCATCCCTGTGCCCAGACAGACATAGCTCCCCTCCCTCCCTGTGCCCAGACAGACATAGCTCCCTTCCCTCCCTGTGCCCAGACAGACATAGCTCCCATCCCTCCCTGTGCCCAGACAGACACAGCCCCCTTCCCTCCCTGTGCCCAGACAGACACACACCCCATCCCTGTGCCCAGACAGACACAGACCCCATCCCTGTGCCCAGACAGACATAGCTCCCTTCCCTCCCTGTGCCCAGACAGACACAGACCCCCTCCCTCCCTGTGCCCAGATAGACACAGACCCCATCCCTCCCTGTGCCCAGACAGACACAGACCCCATCCCTGTGCCCAGACAGACACAGACCCCATCCCTGTGCCCAGACAGACACAGACCCCCTCCCTCCCTGTTCCCAGACAGACACAGACCCCATCCCTGTGCCCAGACAGACACAGCCCCCTTCCCTCCCTGTGCCCAGACAGACACAGACCCCATCCCTGTGCCCAGACAGACATAGCTCCCTTCCCTCCCTGTGCCCAGACAGACACAGACCCCCTCCCTCCCTGTGCCCAGACAGACACAGACCCCATCCCTGTGCCCAGACAGACACAGACCCCATCCCTGTGCCCAGACAGACATAGCTCCCTTCCCTCCCTGTGCCCAGACAGACACAGCCCCCATCCCTGTGCCCAGACACAGCTCCCATCCCTGTGCCCAGACAGACACAGACCCCCTCCCTCCCTGTGCCCAGACAGACACAGCCCCCCTCCCTCCCTGTGCCCAGACAGACACAGACCCCATCCCTGTGCCCAGACAGACATAGCTCCCTTCCCTCCCTATGCCCAGACAGACACAGACCCCCTCCCTCCCTGTGCCCAGACAGACACAGCCCCCATCCCTGTGCCCAGACAGACACAGACCCCCTCCCTCCCTGTGCCCAGACAGACATAGCTCCCTTCCCTCCCTGTGCCCAGACAGACACAGACCCCATCCCTGTGCCCAGACAGACACAGACCCCCTCCCTCCCTGTGCCCAGACAGACATAGCTCCCTTCCCTCCCTGTGCCCAGACAGACACAGCCCCCATCTCTCCCTGTGCCCAGACAGACACAGCCCCCATCCCTCCCTGTGCCCAGACAGACATAGCTCCCTTCCCTCCCTGTGCCCAGACAGACACAGCCCCCATCCCTCCCTGTGCCCAGACAGACATAGCTCCCTTCCCTCCCTGTGCCCAGACAGACACAGCCCCCATCCCTCCCTGTGCCCAGACAGACATAGCTCCCTTCCCTCCCTGTGCCCAGACAGACATAGCCCCCATCCCTCCCTGTGCCCAGACAGACACAGCCCCCATCCCTCCCTGTGCCCAGACAGACATAGCTCCCTTCCCTCCCTGTGCCCAGACAGACACAGCCCCCATCCCTCCCTGTGCCCAGACAGACATAGCTCCCTTCCCTCCCTGTGCCCAGACAGACATAGCCCCCATCCCTCACTGTGCCCAGACAGACATAGCCCCCATCCCTCCCTGTGCCCAGACAGACATAGCCCCCATCCCTCCCTGTGCCCAGACAGACACAGCCCCCATCCCTCCCTCTGCCCAGACAGACATAGCCCCCATCCCTCCCTGTGCCCAGACAGACATAGCTCCCTTCCCTCCCTGTGCCCAGACAGACACAGCCCCCATCCCTCCCTGTGCCCAGACAGACATAGCTCCCTTCCCTCCCTGTGCCCAGACAGACACAGCCCCCATCCCTCCCTGTGCCCAGACAGACATAGCTCCCTTCCCTCCCTGTGCCCAGACAGACAGACACTGCGGGTGTCCTTGCCCTTCATCCACCTCCCTTTCCTTCTCCCTGCAAAGAAAAACTGTTTCTGCACCATGCAGCCTGACACATGACGCTCCCACACCGCAGGCTGCCACATCTGCCCATGTATCCTGCCAGCAGAGAGTGAAAACAATGGGAGAATGCCTGTGGGAATGGTTTATTCGGAAGGCAAATCACCCGTTCTGAAAGTACAGAGAGAGACAAAGATGGAGGGAGGGGGGGATTATAATTCAGGTAATAGTGTCTTTTTACTCAAGATATGCTTCAGTTTATTTATGAATTTATTCATATGTGTGTATATTTTGAAAACAAACAAGTGCAGTCAGTTGTCTCTTTAATAAAAGACAAAGGCACAGAATTGCAAACCACTGCTTCCCGCTAGTCCGCACACAGGGGAATCCGAGACACAGGTCGACACACACCAAGACACAGACGGAGCAAGTTCCTGCGTGAGCTTGTATCTCTGAATCGGCTATCTAGATACCTGTGTACACGTTGATGGGGAGCGCTGAGTAGGGTGTCTGGCACTGGCGTTGGGTTGTATGTTGCTGTCTCTGTTTGAATGAACAAAGGCTGCTGCGCTTCAGAAGAAGAAGAGTACATGTATTGTGTTTCTTGACTGGTCAGAAAGGAAATCTCTCACCATACAATTTCAGTTTCAGTTTCAGTAGCTCAAGGAGGCGTCATTGCGTTCGGACAAAACCATATACGCTACACCACATCTGCCAAGCAGATGCCTGACCAGCAGCATAACCAAACGCGCTTAGTCAGGCCTTGAGAAAAAAACAAAAAAAAACCAAAAAAAAACGGGGGAATAAATAATAGATAAGCTTACATAAATAAATAAATAATAATTATAATATAGAAAAAGGTAGTAGTACTACTAATACTAATAAAATGATAATAATAATAAAAATTAATAAATAAATAAATAAGACAACAATGGTGATAAATAAGCAAATAAATGTAAAACATGAAAACACACATTCACACATACACCCACACATGCATAACAGATATGCACCAAACATGCAGTTTCACAGATATGAAAGCACGGTCAAATACATATAAACGTACATGAGCTCCAACACACACACACACACACACACACACACACACACACACACACATTACCTTGCACCTCCTCCACCCCCCTCCTCCACACACTCATTTCTAGTCTACGTATCGCAGCTTCCACGGCACTGACTGACTGAAACCATTTATTGTCAGATTAACTGTTTGTTGTACTGACATTTTCGCAACCATTTGAATAAAATATTAACTGAGCAACACAAGGAAATTCTGATTTGAGGAAGGTATGATTAAAAAACAAAAACAAAAAAAACAAAAAAAAACACACACACACAAACAAACAAACAAACAAACAAACATATTTAACAAATCAAGGTACCAAATTTCATTAATATCATTATCTCCAAAAAATATTCTAACGCACCCACATACTCACATACGTTTCTCCCCCACCCTCTCTCTACATACATCCATGCATGCACACAAATGCCCATTATAATTCCCCTACCTCATTCCCCTGCCCACTCACTCATACACACACACACACACACACACACACACACACACACACACACACACATTCACACTGTCTCTCACTCTTTCTCATCAAATTAAGGTTCCGTAATGTAATCAAGACGACATATTACATGTTAGGGTCGAACAGTTCCACTAATTAGAATAATGGGAACTTTGCTCTACAAGTAAATCTGACGCTATCACCCAAAACGAAACACTATTTTGGATTAAATAAAACAGAGGGGGAACCTCTGCAACAGAAAGGGGATGAAACAAATTAGAAAAACCGACCAATTGGATGGCTTTTAATTAGGTCAACTGCGGTTTTTGTCAGAGACCAACCATTTTCTTTGCTAGGGTGAAAAACGCTGGACATGACTAATGGAAGATTAAAGGATGTAATGTAATCATATCATGAAGGGGTTTGAAATGTAAATGTGTATCTGGACATTCGAGCAAAAAATGTGGGATGTCAAGGGTCTTACCACAAATACATAGTGGTGACGGTTTCAAAAATCTGCATAACCATGCATTAGTTCTTAGCCTGTGTGTCAAGTTTCTTGTGGAAATTGATCCTGGGGGGTTAGTGCCTTTTCTTGCTGGAAGAGAGAGATCCCACCAGAGCTTCTTTTTTGATTTTTCTAAGAACTGTTTCTGTCTGAAATTCCAGATATATGTTGAGAGAATAGTACAAGCTTCAGAAACAGAAATAGGAATATTGTGATTGATTGAATCTGAATTGTTCGATGCCGCTTCCTTGGCACAAAAATCGGCCATTTCGTTGCCACGAAGATTAGAATGTCCAGGAACCCACAAGAGTGAAATGTCGGAGCCTCGCATAATTAACTGGTGGATTAAATACAAAATTTCGTACATAATATCTGCTCGTTCAGATGAAGATTGATTATTTAAAGCCATCAATGCTGATTTTGAATCAGACAGTATAAGGATTTTTGCAGGCACAAGAGGCATATCACTAAAAAAGGTGAAAGCCATCAGAATTGCAAACAATTCAGCAGTAAAAATTGAACAACCTTTAGTTAAGTGGAATCTCTTTTTAATGTTAAGCTCGGGGATTACAAAAGCGGCTCCAACTTCAGAGTTACTACTAATTGATCCATCTGTGAAAACACGGAGGTAATATTTGAAACGTGTATTAATTAGTTCTTTGGCCCGAGAGGCAATAATGAGTGGACTGTCACTCTTTTTTAATTGTCCATATGTAAAAATAATATTTGCTTGCTCAGTCAGCCAAGGCGGATGAAAACAATGCGGAATTTTCGCAATCTGGGAAAGAGGCAGACTGCAACTCTCAAAGACTGACTTAGTAAAATCGAAGAAGGACGTGTATACAGCTTTGTTACGAATTTCTCTACAGATGTACGTTTCTTCATCAATTTCAGAGACAACCGAATTTGGAACAGCTCTAGCCCTTACCATGTAGTTACAGGCACATAATATCCTGTGTTCAGGTAATGGCAAAACACCAGCTTCTTTGTATGTTTTGTCGATTGAAGCCCATCGCGGTAACCCAAGTGCAATCTTAAAAGCTAAGGAATCAATACTTGTCAGTTTATGAAGATCAGAGTTTGAAGCAGTGAAATAGATTTCCTGACCATATGATATAATTCCACGGCACACACACACACACACACACACACACACACACACACACACACACACACACACACACGCACAAACTCACACTCACAGAGATGAACACTTACTTGTGCAAGCACACACACATACGCCCATATCTCCCATCCCCAACCCCACACACATATATACAAAGATATATATATATATATATATATATATATATACGTTCCAATATCCTGTTGCTCCCACAGTGTAGGCATGCATACACTCACATACCTCATCCTCTACCCCACCTCCCCCCACACACTCCCACCTCCCCTCGCATACACACACACACACACACACACACACACACACACACGTACTCAGAACTCTCCTGACACTTGTGTGCACTTACACTCTCGCGCATTCACAAACGCACTCAAAAGCACAGACCCACACATACACACAAACACACACATACACACACGCACAGAGGCTGCCACTGATTGGCCGCAAGAGGGATGGGAAAAGATCTCTGATGCCAAGAACGTGGCGTCTAGTGTGTTGCTCAGTCTACTGTATTTGGAAAGGCCCACAGACACTCTGTTCCGTTTTGAAGAAATTTCCGCAATGTTGGTTTGGAAATGATGCCGATATTTGTTTGATTTGCAAAGCATCGTGCTCTACCTTTCATGTTAGACTTGCGGCCGCTCCCTCTCTCTGCTTTTATTTCTTTGAGGCGATCGATGGTGTGATGGCCTTGTACCTGTTCTTTTTGATATTCTTTGACTTTTCTGAGGATTTCCGATTTTCCTAGATGTAGGCCGCTCGTTGGTGTTGCGTTACCAGCAAGTCTGTCAGCTCGCTCATTTCCCTTAACACCTGCATGTCCCGGGCAGTATGACCATGTGAGTTTTTTAATCTGAAAGTTGCGCATTGCCTTATGCCACTCTGGGCTTCCCATTCCGTTTTCAATTTTCTGTATGAGGTTCATTGAGTCTGTTAGAATCATACAAACCATACAAACTCTGTTCCTGTCAGTCTCTCCTGCCATCGTTCTATTTCAGTTGGATCAAAGAAGCAGGGAAAGCGAAAAGGCGCCGCGAAGGAAGACGGTTTGATTTGAAACACAAACAGAATTCAGTCTGATAAATGAGGGACAAGGTAAATTTTAACAACTCTCCTTCGTAAAGGAAAATGGTCTGATCTCAAGGGGAAAAAAAGCAACAAAAACCAACAACTCCAGTCTAGCAGAAAATGTAACAACTGTGAAAGGCAGGCACAGAGTGACTGCAGCCAAAGCCGAAGGATGACTTTCTGGTCTTCGGGGGAGCCGTCAGGTCTGTGATCCCTGGCTGCCCGCTACATGCAGATCAAGACACCCACTTCTGTTCAGTCCTCACCCCCTCGTTCTGGGAGTCTGAGGCGGATGGAGAGACTGAGATGGAGCTGATGGCTATTGGTGGGGGATTACTGACTGGAGTGATGGCCTAGAGGTAACGCGTCCGCCTAGGAAGCGAGAGAATCTGAGCGCGCTGGTTCGAATCACGGCTCAGCTGCCGATATTCTCCCCCCCCCCCTCCACTAGACCTTGAGTGGTGGTCTGGACGCTAGTCATTCGGATGAGACGATAAATCGAAGTCCCGTGTGCAGCATGCATTTAGCGCGCGTAAAAGAACCCACGGCAACAAAAGGGTTGTTCCTGGCAAAATTATGTAGAAATATCCACTTCGATAGGAAAAACAAATAAAACTGCATGCAGGAAAAATACCCCCCAAAATGGGTGGCGTTCTCAGTGTAGCGACGCGCTCCCTCGGGAGAGCAGCCCGAATTTCACACACGTGTGTGTGTGTTTTAGGAGGATGCAACGGGGGGGGGGGGGGGGGTGTAATCGGGAAGTGATACATGTACTTTCATTGTGTTTTCATCTTTGTCTTCTGTTTGCAAATTCTCCACTGCAGTCCCCGTTCAGGACGAGGACTGGATCTATAAAAGATGCTTTTTGCTGATTTATTACCATCGTTAATGAATAATCTGTCCTGTCTTGAATCTCCTCTGAAAGTTTTAGTCCCTCTTACAAACTGAGAAAGTGAGTGATCTGTCAAGTGAGGGTTCATGAATTAATTTGACCCATCAACTAAGAGTTAATTCCATCGAGCTCAATAGTATGGAGGGGAAGAAGGGAGGCCGGCCGCGCGCTAGCAGTCTGCCATCTTGCTGAAGGCTACTCGCGCGCGCATCTCCTTCTCTCTCTGAGTCTAATTAAGCTGGCAAATCTGTTGTGGCTGAAAATTACCTTGGTTTTAATGTCTCCAAACAAATGGACAAGAGAGAGAGGGAGAGAGAGAGAGGAAAAAAGGTTATTCAGCTGTAAAATGTTAACTGCGACGAAAACTTGCAGGAGGGATGGAGGCAAAGAAAGAAAACGAGATAAAGGTGATGGCACACACACACACACACACACACACACACTCACACACTGACGCTGTTTTTTTGTGTCTATTGTGGGGCCTCCAACCTCCTATTTTTCCCACTTTCTTTTTTTTCCCTTTTCTTTTCTGACTCCTTTTTTAAGTCTTCTTTCGTTTTAATTCTTTCCTTTCACACCCATTCATGCACATTTTTTTGTCTGCCTGTCTTTCTATTGATGGGCAACATTTGTCGACTTAAGTGTACGATTTGCTACATGAACTTTGTCACAGACAAAGTTGTTTTTGATATATGAAAAAAGTTTGTTTGTTTTTTTAATTTCTTATTTATTTATCTATTTTATTTTTAAATTATTCATTTCTTCATTTATTTATTCATTTCATTTTATTTCATCCTTATTTATCATTATCTTTCTTTTTTTCTGTTTTTTTTTTTTCTTTTTTTCTTTTCTTTTTTTTTATTCTTATTATTATATCTAATTTTTAATTTTAATTTACTTCTTCTATTTTTCTCTTTTTTTCTCAAGGTCTGACTAAGCGCGTTGGCTTACGCTGCTGGTCAGGCATCTGCTTGGCAGATGTGGTGTAGCGTATATGGATTTGTCCGAACGCAGTGACGCCTCCTTGAGCTACTGACACTGATACTGATGCTGTCTGAGACAACTATTTGTTGCTATAATTATTATTATTATTATTGTCATTATCATCATCTTCATCATTATTATTATTATTACTATTATTATTATTATTATTATTATTATCATTATTACTATTATTATCATCATCAATTGTTGCTATTATCATCAACATTATTAATATTATAATTATCATCATTATTAGTCGTTATCATTATTATTATGGTCAAGACTAAGAGAGAGACAGAGAGAGAGAGAGAGAGAGAGAGAGAGAGAGAGAGATGTCAAAAATAAAAGATCGTATAGTTGTTCAATAGGACAACCTGATCGCTACCCCACACTGTATCCCCAAAATAAAAAGGTAAAATTAATTAAATTGCCACAAATAAATGTGGGCACTGAACAGCAACGCACGAACGGGGTAAGACGTTTATAATAGAATAAAAGTGAAGTGAACAGAACAGAACAGAGCAGAACAGAACAGAAAAGATCTTTATCACCAAGTATACCCGGGTCACGAGGAAGATACAACGAGTACATCGCTACCATCCTCCTTACACCCCTTCCGTTTCCAACTCCCCCTCCAGAGTGTCAGCTTACCCACTGCAGACAGGGTTAATTTCCCTGCGCACTGCGGCCTGCACGTGCATCAGGCTGCACCGAGGCCGCAGCTGCCGGAGGAGGATTTCCTTCGTTAACCCCGCCACCGCCCCGGCGTCGTTAGGAGGTAGATGGATTTGCACTTCGCTCATTCTCCTGCCCTCATGCCCCACCCCCACCCTCCCTCCGCCCCACCCTCCCATCCCCTTCCCTCCTGTTCACCCCACCCCCACCACTCACCCACCAGATTCTTTCCTCTGTCCTTCTCCCCCTCATCTCTCTTTTCTCACATAACAAGCATTGTCGCAACTCCCGCGAAGAAGGCAGGTGTGCTTCGCAGTAACCCCCCTCCGCCCGTCCACAACCCCCCCCCCCCCCCCTCTCCGTTCCCCAAAGACACAGCCCTGCGGGTGTTCTTCCAGTGTCCCCCCCCTCCACCTCCCCCTTCTGTCTCCCTCTCTGCAGACCTCGCCATGAGCGCAGCTGCGGTTCCCAGCAAGTGAAGGCTGAAGCGTAGCGCCTTCTGATAGTGCCATCCTACGCTTGATGGCTTCCACACTGCAGCCCTCCACATCTGCCAATCATGCCAGAAAACATCAAAGAGAGGGACAGGGTGGAGGGAATGAGAGACAGACAGACAGTCACGGTGAAACAGAGACAGAGAGAAACAGAGAGACAGACAGACCGTGAAACAGAGACAGAGAGAAACAGAGAGACAGACAGACAGTGAAACAGAGACAGAGAGAAACAGAGAGACAGACAGTGACACAGAGACAGAGAGAAACAGACAGACAGACAGACAGTGACACAAAGACAGAGAGAAACAGAGAGACAGACAGTGACACAGAGACAGAGAGAAACAGAGAGACAGACAGACAGTGACACAGAGACAGAGAGAAACAGAGAGACAGACAGACAGTGACACAGAGACAAAGAGAAACAGAGAGACAGACAGACAATGAAACAGAGACAGAGAGAAACAGAGAGACAAACAGTGAAACAGAGACAGAGAGAAACAGAGAGACAGACAGTGACACACAGACAGAGACAAACAGAGAGACAGACAGACAGTGACACAGAGACAGAAAGAAACAGAGAGACAGACAGACAGTGACACGGAGACAGAGAGAAACAGAGAGACAGACAGACAGTGACACAGAGACAGAGACAAACAGAGAGACAGACAGACAGTGACACAGAGACAGAAAGAAACAGAGAGACAGACAGACAGTGACACAGAGACAGAAAGAAACAGAGAGACAGACAGACAGTGACACAGAGACAGAGAGAAACAGAGAGACAGACAGACAGTGACACAGAGACAAAGAGAAACAGAGAGACAGACAGACAATGAAACAGAGACAGAGAGAAACAGAGAGACAAACAGTGAAACAGAGACAGAGAGAAACAGAGAGACAGACAGACAGTGACACAGAGACAGAGAGAAACAGAGAGACAGACAGACAGTGAAACAGAGACAGAAAGAAACAGAGAGACAGACAGACAGTGACACAGAGACAGAGAGAAACAGAGAGACAGACAGACAGTGACACAGAGACAGAGAGAAACAGAGAGACAGACAGACAGTGACACAGAGACAGAGAGACAGACAGACAGTGACACAGCGACAGAGAGAAACAGAGAGACAGACAGACAGTGACACAGAGACAGAGAGAAACAGAGAGACAGACAGACAGTGACACAGAGACAGAGAGAAACAGAGAGACAGACAGACAGTGACACACAGACAGAGAGAAACAGAGAGACAGACAGACAGTGACACAGAGACAGAAAGAAACAGAGAGACAGACAGACAGTGACACAGAGACAGAGAGACAGACAGACAGTGACACAGAGACAGAGAGACAGACAGACAGTGACACAGCGACAGAAAGAAACAGAGAGACAGACAGACAGTGACACAGAGACAGAGAGAAACAGAGAGACAGACAGACAGTGACACAGAGACAGAGAGAAACAGAGAGACAGACAGACAGTGACACACAGACAGAGAGAAACAGAGAGACAGACAGACAGTGACACAGAGACAGAGACAAACAGAGAGACAGACAGACAGTGACACACAGACAGAGAGAAACAGAGAGACAGACAGTGACACACAGAGCGAAACAGAGAGACAGACAGACAGTGACACACAGACAAAGAGAAACAGACAGACAGACAGTGACACAGAGACAGAGAAGAACAGAGAGACAGACAGACAGTGACACGGAGACAGAGAGAAACAGAGAGACAGACAGACAATGAAACAGAGACAGAGAGAAACAGAGAGAGACAGACAGTGAAAAAGAGACAGAGAGAAACAGAGAGACAGACAGACAGTCACGGTGAAACAGAGACAGAGAGAAACAGAGAGACAGACAGCCAGTCACGGTGAAACAGAGACAGACAGAAACAGAGAGACAGACAGACAATGAAAGAGAGACAGACAGTGAAAGAGAGACAGACAGTGAAAGAGAGACAGACAGTGAAAGAGAGACAGAGAGAAACAGAGAGACAGACAGACAGTCACGGTGAAACAGAGACAGAGAGAAACAGAGAGACAGACAGACAGTGACACAGCGACAGAGAGAAACAGAGAGACAGACACACAGAAACAGAGAGACAGACAGAAACAGAGAGACAGACAGACAGTGACACAGAGACAGAGACAAACAGAGAGACAGACAGTGACACAGAGACAGAAAGAAACAGAGAGACAGACAGACAGTGACACAGAGACAGAAAGAAACAGAGAGACAGACAGACAGTGACACAGAGACAGAGAGAAACAGAGAGACAGACAGACAGTGACACAGAGACAGAGACAAACAGAGAGACAGACAGACAGTGACACAGAGACAGAGACAAACAGAGAGACAAACAGTGACACACAGACAGAGCGAAACAGAGAGACAGACAGACAGTGACACACAGACAGAGAGAAACAGAGAGACAGACAGACAGTGACACAGAGACAGAGACAAACAGAGAGACAAACAGTGACACACAGACAGAGCGAAACAGAGAGACAGACAGACAGTGACACACAGACAAAGAGAAACAGAGAGACAGACAGTGACACAGAGACAGAGAAGAACAGAGAGACAGACAGACAATGAAACAGAGACAGAGAGAAACAGAGAGACAGACAGACAGTCACGGTGAAACAGCGACAGAGAGAAACAGAGAGACAGACACACAGACAGTGACACAGAGAAAGAGAGAAACAGAGAGACAGACACACAGAAACAGAGAGACAGACAGAAACAGAGAGACAGACAGACAGTGACACAGAGACAGAAAGAAACAGAGAGACAGACAGACAGTGACACAGAGACAGAGAGAAACAGAGAGACAGACAGACAGTGACACAGAGACAGAAAGAAACAGAGAGACAGACAGACAGTGACACAGAGACAGAGAGAAACAGAGAGACAGACAGACAGTGACACAGAGACAGAGAGAAACAGAGAGACAGACAGTGACACAGAGACAGAGAGAAACAGAGAGACAGACAGACAGTGACACAGAGACAGAAAGAAACAGAGAGACAGACAGACAGTGACACAGAGACAGAGAGAAACAGAGAGACAGACAGACAGTGACACAGAGACAGAAAGAAACAGAGAGACAGACAGACAGTGACACAGAGACAGAAAGAAACAGAGAGACAGACAGACAGTGACACACAGACAGAGAGAAACAGAGAGACAGACAGACAGTGACACAGAGACAGAAAGAAACAGAGAGACAGACAGACAGTGACACAGAGACAGAGAGACAGACAGTGACACAGAGACAGAGAGAAACAGAGAGACAGACAGACAGTGACACAGAGACAGAAAGAAACAGAGAGACAGACAGACAGTGACACAGAGACAGAAAGAAACAGAGAGACAGACAGACAGTGACACAGAGACAGAGAGAAACAGAGAGACAGACAGACAGTGACACACAGACAGAAAGAAACAGAGAGACAGACAGTGACACAGAGACAGAGAGAAACAGAGAGACAGACAGTGACACAGAGACAGAGAGAAACAGAGAGACAGACAGTGACACAGAGACAGAGAGAAACAGAGAGACAGACAGTGACACAGAGACAGAGAGAAACAGAGAGACAGACAGTGACACAGAGACAGAGAGACAGACAGACAGTGACACAGAGACAGAGAGAAACAGAGAGACAGACAGACAGTGACACAGAGACAGAAAGAAACAGAGAGACAGACAGACAGTGACACAGAGACAGAAAGAAACAGAGAGACAGACAGACAGTGACACAGAGACAGAGAGAAACAGAGAGACAGACAGACAGTGACACAGAGACAGAGAGAAACAGAGAGACAGACAGACAGTGACACAGAGACAGAGAGAAACAGAGAGACAGACAGACAGTGACACAGAGACAGAGACAAACAGAGAGACAGACAGACAGTGACACAGAGACAGAAAGAAACAGAGAGACAGACAGACAGTGACACAGAGACAGAGAGAAACAGAGAGACAGACAGACAGTGACACAGAGACAGAGAGAAACAGAGAGACAGACAGACAGTGACACAGACAGAAAGAAACAGAGAGACAGACAGTGACACAGAGACAGACAGAAACAGAGACAGACAGACAGTGAAACAGACAGAGACAAACAGAGAGACAGACAGACAGTGAAACAGAGACAGAGAGAAACAGAGACAGACAGACAGGACAGAGATATACAGACAGAAAGAGACAGACAGACAGAGCGACAGGACAGGACAGGACAGAGAGACAGACAGACAAACAGAGCGACAGGGCAGGACAGACAGACAGACAGACAGACAGGACAGAGGTATAGAGACAGAGAAAGGAACTGGACCATGTGTCCTCAAATATTTGTTGTGTGAAAACGAAGTGCACAGACATCTGGAAATTCTGCATCCTGCCATCCTGCTGTCTTTCTGTACTCTGTGGACATCTGTGGCAGCAGAAGAAGAGCTCTGTTTGTTCTGGCGACAGCATTGTTCTGGGAAACCCCTCTACTCTGGCATTCAAGACAAATAGCCATTCATCTCTCTCTCTCTCTCTGATCTGTAAGTGCCTCTGTATTTCAAGATCACCTGGGTTTCTAATGTCTGTGTCCGTCTGTTCATCTGTTCATGTCCGTCTGCCTGTCTCTTCATCTCTCTAAAGCCTTTATGTGTGTGTGTGTGTGTGTGTGTGTGTGTGTGTGTGTGTGTGTGTGTGTGTGTGTGTGAAGTACGCTTGCTTGTGTGTGCATGTCTGTGTATGTCTCAGATTTCTTTCTTTTCTTTTTTAAACGTTTGTTGTTGTTTTTCCAAATTTCCTATTTTAGCATTACATAACATACTACCATCCAAATAATCATACATACGAGAAAAAGAAATAAGAAAAAAGAAATCGAAAGGAAAATGATGCTAGGATATATCAAAATTATCATTAAAAGGAGGTAATTCATTAAAAAATAAAAAATAAAAAATAAAAAATTAAATTAAAAAAAAAACGTATACATATTTTAACTCATATGATTACACTATAAACAAAAACGCAGAAACATATACATACACATACATGCCGGAGTTGCCATTTACGTTGTCGGACAAGACATTGTTTTGTACTGTGATGTAAAAAGATAGAATAGGTCGAAATCAATATTGTAATTGTACATGCAGTTAACATATATTCGGCATTTTAGTTTGTATCTATAAACAGGGCTTGATACGGAAACCATCCAGTGATAAAATCAATATAAGCAAAGTTTTTTTCGGGCTACATATTCTTCGATTGTATATCTGTATTTCAATTTATAGTTAAAACATTGTTTTGTTTAACTTGCCAGAAACGTTGAACAATTGTGCAGTACCATAACATTATTATGTCTTATTCTGTCCTTCAATATATTACAAAAACTGCATAGGTCACTGTTAACTATCCCCATCTCTTTTAATATAACTTATTTTCCTAGGCATCTGTGTACAATTCTCAAATGGAATCATTTAAAAAAAAAAAAAGAATAATAAGATAATAAAAACTGAAGACATTAGGGTTTGTTATTGTATATCCCATTTTGAACAGCATTGTGGATGGATACCATTGTCAATCACTATATCATGATACAATTTGACCCTTTAGGTATCGATGTCAACTTATTGAGCAACATAGACACATTCAAGCATTTGTCATTGTCTACATATAGGTTTCCTTGTCGAATGTACTCATTTATTACTGACTTGTAACCATAAAAATAACATAATTTAAGTCAACATCATATTTACGTTTAAGAAAGAAAATATCCACTTTCAACCAAATTTAATGTGCTATACAGAGTACTCCTTTACTGACCAATGTTTTACTTCTTATGATCTTTTTCTCTATCTGTATTCTTGGATTATAAAACACTGGCTCTGCAAGCAGTTCAGTAGAGTAGTTACAATTAATTCTAAAAAAAAAATTTTTTTAAATCTTATAATGATGCAGTAAAAACCTCTGTCCAAACATATTTGATCAAGAAAAGAATAATGCTATTTCTGGCCCATATTTATGAAAATCATTCGGCATAGGAAAACTGGCATCAGCAATATTTTTCAATTTGTGATCAGTTTTCCTGATTTTTCGTATCCACGTTAATTTCAAAGAAGCTGCAAGTGTTTCCAATTCTGGTAGTCCCAAACCACCCTCTCCGACCCTTTTATGCACTGTTCCTCTATCTTGCTTTTTGTTCCATGTTTCAGATTTCTTTCAGCGCGAGGGTTTCACGTTATCAAAAACACCCCGGAAAATCTGACAGAGCCAGGACTGTTAATATATATGTAAGTATGTATGTATGTATGTATGTATGTATGAATGCAAAGTTGCGGGTCTCTGCTACTCTGCTTTCCACTCCGCAGGCCCTACATATCTTTCTGACCTTATCAGTGTTTACGCTCCCTCAAGAAATCTCCGCTCTTCCTCCGACTGTTACCTTTTGAAACTTCCTCGTGTCAATACAAGAACCTATGGTGAACGTTCTTTCTTCTTTGCTGCTCCTCACACCTGGAACAACCTTCCTCATCATATCCGGGCTTCTGATTCTATGAGCTTTTCGCTCATCACTAAAAACTCATCTTTTTAAACCTCACTAAAAACTCATCTTTTTAAAACCTATCTATAAGAACTATCAGCTTCCCTGTTCAGCACCACCCATGTCAGCTCACTTTGGATGCATGAAGAGTGGGAACGGGAGAGGTGGGGGAGGGCTTTGGATAAAGAGTGGTGGACATGAATGATTATTGTAATTTGTAATATTTTTCTTTCATGTAAAGCGCCCTGAGCTCTTTGAGATAAAGGGTGCTATACAAATGTACATTACACACACACACACACACACACACACGCACACACATATATATATATGTATGTGTGTGTGTGTGTGTGTGTGTGTGTGTGTATGTGTGCGTGTGTGTGTGTGTTTCGATCTCCATCCTTTGCGCGGTCAATACAGAAAGGAGTGGTTTGCACTGCTTTGCCTTTCCCTAGCTCCGCTACCCCCCACCCCCACTTCCACTTCCACCCACCCCCACTCCCCCCACCCACCAACCCCCATTCCCCCAGATCTATGGTGAAAAGAGTGTACAGGTGCTGTGACCCAGTCATCATCGTCCTTCCTCCCACGTCCCACTCCTCCCTCTCTCTCCCCCCCCCCCCCCCACCCCAGAGGATGGAGGCGGGCACCATTGTCCCCAGGGAACGGGGGGAGGGGGGGACACATTGAGCGGCGCGCAAGTCATTGTGCAGGCAGCTCGCGATTGTCACTCAAGCCGCCGTGCAGCGAGAGCACATAGTGTGTGTGTGTGTGTGTGTGTGTGTGTGTGTGTGATTGAGTGGAGTGGGATGAGATGAGGATTTGATGAGGCTGACTAGCTTTTATGCCTTTTTTTTTTTTTTTTTTTTAACTGACAACGACAAGGTGATCCAGTGCTCTTCCTTTGCCACCATCATTTGCCCAGCGTCGGCTTTTTCAGCTGTGTGTGTGTGTGTGTGTGTCTGTGTGTGTGTGTCTGTATATTTGTCTGTGTGTGTTTTTGTCTTTGAGTCTGTGTATGTCTGCGTGTTGTGTGTTGTTCTTGTTGATATTGTATTTGTTTTTACCCAGTTGCATTTTCGCCTTCTTCATCTGTCTCTGTCTCTGTTTGACTCTCTCTCTCTCTCTGTATCGTTGTCTCTCTTTGCATCTGTCAGTTTGTTTCAGTCTTTGTTTCGCCCGCCCACATGCACACACGTGTGTGTGTGTGTGTCTGTGTCTGTGTCTGTGCGTGTATATGTGAGTGTGTCTGTGTGTGTGTGCACGCGTGCTTACGTGCGTGTGTGTGTTGTGTGTGATTGTGTGTGTGTGCGCGCGCGCGTGTGTGTGTGTGTGCGTGTGTGTCTGTGTCTGTGTGTGTTTGTGTGTGTGTGTGTGTGTGTGTGTTGTGTTGATTTATACAGAAAGTCAGAACTTACGCTGTTTTCCTTATAGAGATATCGGACAAAAACCGCTCTTCCCAACCATTCGAATAGATTTTCATGTTGCTCGCAGTCATTCATCCACCCACCCACCAGATCACACACACACACACACACACTACTACTACTACTACTACTACTACCACCACCACCACTCCCCCCCCTCCTCCCCCCACCTCCCACCCTACAAAGAATCTTTTTGGATCCCCGATCAGAATTCAATGAGTTGTATGAGTGCCTTCCATTCCCGTCCGCCCAGGCTAGGGGGAGGAAACAATGCTGTGTGAATCATTGGCGTTATGAGCTGCTAGCTGCATGGGAGCTAGGCGAGACTCCCCCCCCCCCCTCCTCCCCACCCCCTCCGCCTCCTCTCTCTCCCTCCCTCCCTCCAGTGGCCTGTCAAAGGGCAGCCTGTAGTGGTGGAGGAGGAAGCGGCAATCGTTGTGTGCTGATCGCTGTCGTGAATCACAGCCCTGACTCAGTCTGTCGGAGTGAAAACCAGCTGTATCAGGCGGGGCAGTTCTAGTCCAGGACAGATACAACAAGACAGGCAAGGCCTTCAACACTCACTTGTGATACACTTTAAAAAAAAATTTAAAAAAATAAAAATCCAAGCTTTTTATGCATTGAGTATAATTTCAAAATGTAATGTTTAAGATGAGAAAGATCAGTTTTAAGCAAATTAAGTCCCCTAGCATTAATTACAGAGTAATTTCCCTTTTTTACTATCTGCATCAAAACGTTTCCAAAATAAATAAAACTTCCATGCTTAGTAAAAGAAGTTCCTGTTTGAACAAAAAATGATCATAATGACTGCTCTTGTTGTTGGGTCAGAATATCAGATCAAAGTGCCAAGTTTAGAGAATACAAAAAATATAAATATAACAGTAAATGCAGTTTGCATATAATTAGGCTTCTTTTTTTCTTTTTTTGCACATCCCAGAGGTGCAATATTGTTTTAAACAAGATGACTGGAAAGAACTGAATTTTTCCTATTTTTATGCCTAATTTGGTGTCAACTGACAAAGTATTTGCAGAGAAAATGTCAATGTTAAAGTTTACCACGGACACACACACACACACACACACACACACACACACACACACACACACACAGAGAGAGACAACCGAACACCAGGTTAAAACATAGACTCACTTTGTTTACACAAATGAGTCAAAACTGGTCAAAATGTCTGCAACAAAACCGTTCTTTTCACGATAAAATAGAATAAATCATACTGATCACGCTGATATAAACTTGACCGCTGTAGGTGGGCGGGAACATGATTAGATTTTGGTTTTTAATAATTATTTGTCACACTTCTGGCCATGAGAGAGCGCCTTACAAAGATCCGCAAGGCATGAGCAAGCCAGTGTTACGCAAGCGCGGTATAAGGGGTCGCCAGAGGAAAGCATTTAGCGCGGTACAGTACTTGTGGATGACTGCTGCCGCGCTGATGCTGTCCTATACCTCCGTTAGTAGGTCACTGCGGCAGATGACAGATACCGTACAGAAAATAAGAGAACTCTTTGGGGTCAAAAGGAAACAATTTTTTTAATTAATAGATTGGTAGAAAACGCAAGTTTGCTTTTATGAATGTTTTACAGTTTCTTACCAGTCCTGACATTTCATAAAGAATTAAATCGGTATTATACCGACTGCAAAGGTGAATTTGCGAAGGCAGCACGGGATCATTTAGTTCGCAGGAACAATTATGTTGACATTTTACGCAATGCACAACTTGGAAATAATTCATGCTCTGCTTATTAACGTGTAGTATATGAATATCTCAATACCTGTTAACTAGGTTTGTTTCAATGAACATTGTCGGAGCACTGTGGAGACAATTAATTCAGAAAGCATGGAAGGCAGATGATGGCAAAATCGACCAACATCATGTCTTGATCCAAAAAGAACGGTATGAAATATATATTTTTCTTTGGAAATGAAGCGGTACTTGCAAATGTGACTCACGAACCCTGGCGCAGTAGACACGTCGGTTTAGCATGGGAAAGAAAATGTATCTGGCTGGAGTATGAAGGTGGCAAAATGAAGTGTATCAGATAGTCATGAAGAGCAAAGACAGCCTGAAAAATGAAAATGGGCCAGTCTCCAGAACTGGAAATCGGGGTCTCTCAGTCTGATTCAGTATAAACATGTGTTTACAATGATCATTCAAATGTCTCACATGTAATCAGGATTGCAATTCATTAGAGAAATGTCTGAAACAATTTTGTGAGAACATGGTTTGTTCTTGTGTCTTAAATGTGTTGAAAATTATTAAAAACATCCAAAATTTCGGCGCCATTTTGTGACATGGCAATGAGTCTAAACATGAAGTGGTCAGAAACAAATAAGTACAAACCTGATTAAAATCCAGTACATACAGACCTCTTCTATATTCATTCGTTGTGATAATAAAACATTGATCATCAGTAAAAATGGTACATTAAGTTTGAAATATTAAGCACAAAAAAACCCGCGTGACAGACGTAAACAACCCGTTCCTCTTGACGTATTTTTATTCATTCAAAGGCAAGCACATTCATGAATACACTACACGTTCTTTACTTGCAACAGGTGGTCAACACATCTACCTTCTGCAGCACATACACTCATTTTCTGGAGAAAAAAAA
The DNA here is from genome assembly GCF_041734735.1 of Babylonia areolata. Classification (NCBI taxonomy): domain Eukaryota; kingdom Metazoa; phylum Mollusca; class Gastropoda; order Neogastropoda; family Buccinidae; genus Babylonia; species Babylonia areolata. Next base: position 7,452,713 of record NC_134877.1, read on the forward strand.
GTCTATTGAACTATTTAAATGCAATCGACGTCGCATATTAATTTTCAGTTCCGCTTTTCTGTGTTAGTTCTGTGCATGTAAACGACCCAATAAAAAAATAAACATGTAAACAAAATTAGAACTGTTTCCACATAAATCATGCGGATTCATCGCGGGAAAGCGTAAATCGGTTTGACAAACACCTTTCAATCGTATGTGTTTGAACACAGATTCAGAGAATGTGCTGTTTCCGACAGCGTGTGAGATGTACATATGTTACACGGAAATCCCCGATATGTTCATTCGCACCCCGTGGTTGCTATATTAAAAAAATAAATAAATAAAATATTTAAAAAAACCCAACTGTGTATGTTAATTTCGTCGTTGTTATGGTTTGTTTGTACATTTATCTCTGATCCGATTAAGTTTAGACACAATCACTGTTTCTGACACATGGCGAGATGCGGTAATATACGGATACTGGCGTAAGATTTTGAACCAAGTCAACGCGTGTAGTTCAGTAAGACTGTTTTCAGTTGAAGACTTGTTGCATCGAAAATTCCAAACAACAAAGTTCAAAGTAGAAAATCACCCCCTTAAATTACCTTGATTTTGGCTTTTTGCTGTCTGGTGAAGTTTTATCACGAAATGATGTAGTTTATCAGTTCACAAGACAGACGAAGTGTGGAATGAAACACTGTGGAGAATTGATGTGAAAATGGAGTGCCTACAGTGTTTCTGAAAAATAAAATCATCCAGGGTGGGGGAGTTAGTTTAGGTGTTTTGGGTTCCATGTTACATATGTCATAAGGTTTTAGGTAATCATTAATAAAATACATAATTTTGCACAGGTTTTGTTTGAATGCATTGCATTGGCTAAGGATCGCATGATAGTTTAGGTATTTTGGGATCCATGTTACATATGTCATAAGGTTTTCGGTAATCATTAATAAAATACATAATTTTGCACAGGCTTTGTTTGAATGCATTGCATTGGCTAAGGATCGCATGATAGATTCATTACTATCATTATTATAAATCCAGTAATTCAAACATCTGCGTCGGGAAAGTTAGTTTAGGTAACTTGGATTCAATGTTACACGTGTTACAAGAAAGTTTTACATAATCATTAATAAAAATCTGTGATCCATTGTTATCATTATGATTATTATTTATATCCCACGCTAAATCGACATCTACTGCGCCAGGATTCGTGAGTCACATTTGCAAATACTGGTTCATTTCCAAAGAAAAATATGTATTTCATACCATTCTTTTCACATCAAGACATGATGTTCAATTTTGCCATCATCTGCCCTCCATACTTTCCCAGTTTATTGTCTGGACAGAACGCCGATAATGTTCATTGAAACCGAACCAGGTTAACACATATTTAGATATTTATATTCTACACGTTAATAAGCGGAGCATGGAGTATATCCAAGTTGTGTATTGCCTAAAATATCAACAAAATTGTACTTACGAACTAAATGATCCTGTGCTGCCTTCGTAAAATTCACCTTTGCAGTCGGTATAATACTGATTTCATTCTTTATGATATGTCATGAATGGTAGGAAACTGGAAAACATTCATAAAAGCGGATTTGCGTCTTCTACCACTTAAGAAAAAATACATGAAATTGAAAATGTGTGTTTCCTTTCGACCCGAAAGAGCTCTGTTCCTAGCTTACTGTTCAGATTCAGTGACCTGCTCTCAGATCAGCATCAGTGCGGCAGCAGTCAGTCACATGTACTGTACCGCGCTGAACGCTTTCCTCTGGCGACCCTTATACCGCGCTTGCGTAACCTTCGCCTGTGCTTGCCTTGCGACTCTTTGTAAGGGCGCTCTCACACAGGCAGAAGTAATAAAAATATTCGATTCTGGACATTAAAAATCAAAATCTACCTATGTTCCCGCACCCCTATAGTGGCCAACTTTATATCAGTGTGATCAGTATGATTTTATCCATTTTATCGTAAAAAGAACGGTTTTGTTGCAGACATTTTGACCTGACGCAAATCTAAATTCCCTGGCCTATTCCGACTGGCTTCATCCCGATTCCAACCTCTTGGACGGTGCGTCCACCCTCCGTGACCTACTGAGACTTCATGACTCAAGTCTGAATGTCCTGTTGAACACACACACACACACACTGAAGTGCTTGTGCGTGGAAGCCTGAGTGACAGATCGCCATCAGATAAAAGAAGCAGGACGGAGAGGCTCGAAATCAAAATGAACGTTTGAAGCTGAAAACTGTACTGAATGAACTGGAGGTCTCTCTCTCACAGCTTTTGGACGGAGCATCATATTCATTTAACTTCCATACATATTCTGCCATGCACAAGCACATAAACTGCATGAAATGTGTGTGTGTGTGTGTGTGTGTGTGTGTGTGTGTGTGTGTGTGTGTGTGTCCGTCTGTCTGTCTGTGTCTGTGTGTTTGTGTGTAAGTAAATGATGTCTTTTCGACTACTAAGACCTTATGATTCGGGATGACCGATTTCATGAAAGGCGAACTGGGACGACACCGCCTGGATGTCTTCATGACGAGTGGAGCAGTGACAACCAGAAGTCAAACACGGGTTGCCATTTGGATAAAAGGTACAAAGGCCGCATACTTGTCACCAATAGTGGGTGTCGACGGCGAATCAGTAACTTCCACGAGTTGCACTAGTGATCTGTGATAAATACTATGATACAGCTCTATAAGTGAGTCAATGGTCTGTGATAAATAGTATGATACAGCTCTGTAAGTGCGTCATTGTTCTGTGATAAATACTATGATACAGATCTGTGAGTGAGTCATTGTTCTGTGATAAATACTATTGATACAGATCTGTGAGTGAGTCAATGGTCTGTGATAAATACTATGATACAGCTCTGTAAGTGCGTCATTGTTCTGTGATAAATACTATGATACAGCTCTGTAAGTGAGTCATTGTTCTGTGATAAATACTATTGATACAGATCTGTGAGTGAGTCATTGATCTGTGATAAATACTATGATACAGATCTGTGAGTGAGTCATTGTTCTGTGATAAATACTATGATACAGATCTGTGAGTGAGTCATTGTTCTGTGATAAATACTATGATACAGATCTGTGAGTGAGTCATTGATCTGTGATAAATACTATGATACAGCTCTGTAAGTGAGTCATTGTTCTGTGATAAATACTATGATACAGATCTGTGAGTGAGTCATTGTTCTGTGATAAATACTATTGATACAGATCTGTGAGTGAGTCATTGATCTGTGATAAATACTATGATACAGATCTGTGAGTGAGTCATTGATCTGTGATAAATACTATGATACAGATCTGTGAGTGAGTCATTGATCTGTGATAAATACGATGATACAGATCTGTGAGTGAATCATTGATCTGTGATAAATACTATGATACAGTTCTGTGAGTGAGTCATTGATCTGTGATAAAAACTAAGATGACTTCTGTTTGTAATGTCAGACAGCCGTGATAAATACTATCATACAGCTCTGCAAGTGTCGTCGGTGAGCAGTGATAAATACTATGAACAGACGTTCAGTGAGTGAACTGTGATTATACAATTCATTCCGTTACACCAGTGAACGTGTCTATCGTCATATCAATAGCGAACAAACGGGCACACAAGGAATCGAAACAAACAAACAATGCCGAGTCATTGACAATGTCCTCAGCATCTTTCGGTCCATCTCGGAGCCACAACAGATGTAATCCACGAACAGTAAGCAAAGACAGCACCACGACAAATCATTGTTCCCTTGCCATTCAGCAGTTGTACCCTTCTCCTTACTTTCCATACCCTAGCACAACGGCCAGGCTGGTTGAGAACAAAGACACCGACGTGTCAAGGAACGACTCCTTTGTTTTTCACACCTGCCTGTAAAATGCAGAGAGAAAAGAATTGATTTCCTTGCTTGAACACCCACACTGCAGGTAAAGGTGTCCCGATAGTACTGACCTGCCTGCAGTGGATTTGTTTCAGTTTCAGTTTCACTGCGTTCGGACAAGTACATACATGCTACAGGCCTTGAGTGCATGCGTATATATCTGTGTACTTATCAAAGTGGATTTCTTCTGAAGAATTTTGCCAGAGGACAACACATATGTTGCCACTCTTTTTCAGTGTGCCAAGTGTGTGCTGCAAACGGAATCTCGGTTTATCATCTCATAACGAATGACTGGACGCTCGATTTGATTTTCCAGTCAAACTTGCGAGAAAGGGCGAGAACAGGATTGGAACCCTGACCCCCACAGACACTTTACTGGCAGTAAACATTGCACTGGCTTTCTGGTCATGCGCTGTTGGCAAACCTTCAATAGTTAGAGAGAGAGACAGAGACAGAGACAGAGAGAATTCGTGCCATGGGCCGTGTGTATCAAGGTACAAAGCTGCATATTTGTACAGGAATAGGGTCTCCCCAAGATCTGGCAGCTGTAGCATTACAGTATTCACAGTGTCTACAGCCGGCACCACAATCCCTTACACAATCAGCTACCATTGAGGGGAAAGGGGTGGTGTTGGGGGTGATCAGGAGGCGATGGGGGTACCGGGGTCACTTTTTCAAAAGGTTTGGCGAGCTGAGGCCATTGCTGGGAGACAGGATTCCTCATTGCTGGGAGGCAGGATTGCCGGGATTCAGGATTCCTCATTGCCGGGGGACAGGATTCTTCATTGCTGGGAGACAGGATTGCCGGGATTCAGGATTCCTCATTTCCGGGAGACAGGATTCCTCATTGCTGGGGGACAGGATTCCTGATTGCCAGGAGACAGGATTCCTCATTGCCGGGAAACAGGATTCTTCATTGCCAGGAGACAGGATTGCCAGGAGACAGGATTCCTGATTGCCAGGAGACAGGATTCCTCATTGCAGGGAGACAGGATTCCTCATTGCCGGGAGGATTCCTCATTGCCGGGGGACAGGATTCCTCATTTCCGGGAGACAGGAGTCCTCATTGCTGGGGGACAGGATTCCTGATTGCCAGGAGACAGGATTCCTCATTGCCGGGAGACAGGATTCCTCATTGCCAGGAGACAGGATTGCCAGGAGACAGGATTCCTCATTGCAGGGAGACAGGATTCCTCATTGCCAGGAGACAGGATTCCTCATTGCAGGGAGACAGGATTCCTCATTGCCGGGGGACAGGATTCCTCATTGCCAGGAGACAGGATTCCTCATTGCCGGGAGACAGGAGTCCTCACTGCCGGGAGACAGGATTCCTCATTGCCAGGAGACAGGATTCCTCATTGCCAGGAGACAGGAGTCCTCACTGCCGGGAGACAGGATTCCTCATTGCCAGTAAACAGGATTGCCAGGAGACAGGACTCCACATTGCCGGGAGACAGGATTCCTCATTGCCGGGGGACAGGATTCCTGATTGAAAGAACAAGAAGGACCCCCACAGCTACAGACCAATCAGCCTTCTGAGCTGTGTCGGCAAGCTGCTGGAAAGGATGGTCAACCGCCGCCTCACCTTCCTCCTGGAAACACAGAACATCCATTCACCCACCCAGACCGGCAACAGAAAATTCCGAAACACAGAAGATCAACTAGCCCTCCTTGTCCAGGACATCGAAAACTCTTTTCAGGAGAAGAAGAAGACACTGGCCGTGTTTTTTGACCTGTCGAGAGCGTTTGACAAAGTGTGGAAGGAGGGCCTCATCCTGAAACTTCTCCAAGCCGGCGTACGTAGCAAGATGTACATGTGGATCCAACACTACCTCTTCGGCAGGACCGCAAGGGTCAAACTAGACGGCTTCCACAGCAGAAAGGTCAAGCTGCGTGAGGGTGTCCCCCAGGGAGGAGTGCTTTCCCCAACACTGTTCCTGCTGTATATCAACGACATCAGAGACAACATCACGAAGCACGTCTCCAACAGTCTGCACGCAGACGACCTGGCAGTATGATGGACATCTGCTGAACACACCAGCACGGCCTCCTACCGGCTTCAGGAAGTCGTCAGAAATATCGCTACATGGACAGAAGACTGGGGTCTTGAGCTCAACACCACCAAAACCAACGCAACACTTTTCTCTCTCTCCACCGCCAACGAGCAAGTCAAGCTGAAGCTCCAGGGACAGGTCTTGCCCCAGAGGAATACACCAACATTCCTTGGCGTCAAGTTGGACACCCGCCTGACCTGGAGGCCCCAGATTGAGGAGATGGAGAGGAGAGGCATCCGCAAGCTAGCCCTGCTGAAGAAGCTGGCCGGGACGACTTGGGGAGCAGACAGCAGGCTTCTCGCCAGGGTCTACATGGGAGCAGTCAGACCCACCATGGAGTACGCCTCAACCTCGTGGGACACAGCCTCCAAGACCAACAAGAGCCGGCTCGACAACGTCCAAAATATGGGACTACGCCTCATACTTGGAGCCATGAGGTCCACGCCGATCCATGACATGGAGAAAACTGCTAACGTCGAGCCCCTGGAGAGAAGATGCAACCTGAAAGTCCTGATGCAGGGAGAGAAGCTCAGAAGACTGCCCTCACATCACCTACACCACAGACTGGAGCAGCCCACCAAGAACCGTCTCAAACGTCAGAGCCTCAATCACCAGTATAAAGCACTTAGAGCACAGCACAGCGATGTTCTGGCGGCAAAGGGGGAGTCTTGCACTGACCTTGCCTTGCCTGACTGGAGGCTTGACCAAGAGATAGAGGCCACCATCAGCCTCAGAGTTCCTGGCATCACCACCAAAGACCAGCAACCAGCCACTCTCAAGATCCTGACTCTGGCCATGATAGAGGAGTCCTACCCAGCCAGCTCCTGGACCCATGTATACACGGACGGATCAGCGGAGGAAGCCACACACAACGGAGGCAGTGGTGTCTACATCAGATTTCCCGATGGAGAGCACAGCAGCATCGCACTCCCTGGAGGAAAGCTCTGTTCCAATTTCAGAGCTGAAGTCCTGGCCATCAAAACAGCAACAGAATTCCTCTCCTCCTGTGGAAAGCCCCTTGGCAGCATCTCCATCTTCACTGACTCCATGTCCACACTCCAGGCCCTTGACTCCCCTGATCCTGGTCCACTTATCCAGTCCCTTAAGGCCGCCCTCAAAACCCTTACCCAAACAGCCCCAACGACCCTCCAGTGGGTGCCTGCACATGTAGGCCTCCCAGGCAACGAGCGTGCAGACCACCTCGCTAAGGAAGGAAGCCAGCTCACACAGCCAATCATTCCTGCCACGTATGAGGAAGCAAAAACTCTCCTCCGCAGCAGATTCCGAAGAGGCTGGGTCACCCTGAACGGAGGCTACCAGGCACACCAAGATCCCATCAGGACACTGGAGAGAAGACACCAGACTACCATCTACCGCCTTCGCACAGGACACTGTGGCCTCCGAGCACACCTGAAGAGGATTGGAGTGGCAGCCACATCCCTATGTGATTGCGGCCAGGCTGACCAGACCACATCCCATATTCTCCAAGACTGCCCCCTGTATGAGAAGATGCGGCAGCAGTCCTGGCCTGGGGGTGCTGACCTCAACACCAAGCTGTGGGGGACGGCAGCCGATCTTCACCGGACGTCCGAGTTTGTGGCATCCCTCGGACTTCGACCCTGACTGCGTAGCTGTCGAACGCAAAGAAGAAGAAGAAGAAGGATTCCACATTGCCGGGAGACAGGATTCCTCACTGCCGGGGGACAGGATTCCTGATTGCCAGGAGACAGGATTCCTCATTGCCGGGAGACAGGATTGCCAGGAGTCAGGATTCCTCATTGCCGGGGGACAGGATTCCTGATTGCCAGGAGACAGGATTCCTCATTGCCGGGAGACAGGATTCCTCATTGCCAGGAGACAGAATTGCTGGGGGACAGGATTCCTTATTGCCGGGAGACATGATTCCTCATTGCCAGGAGACCTCATTGCCAGGAGACAGGATTCCTCATTGCCGGGAGACAGGATTCCTCATTGCCAGGAGACCTCATTGCCAGGAGACAGGATTCCTCATTGCCAGGGGACAGGATTCCTCATTGCCGGGAGACAGGATTCCTCATTGCCAGGAGACAGGATTCCTCATTGCCGGGAGGCAAGAGATGAGTCCTCACTGCTGGGGGATCCGTTGCTCTCTGACACCTTGTCGGCGAAACGGTGCAGCAGCAAGCACGCGGACGAGCTGACACAATCGCTCCATCTTGACGCTACTTAGCAGCGCGTGAGGACAAGGTTGGTCTACAATAAAGCATCTAGAGTCCCGTGCCTCGTGCTCACCACCTGTAAACGTCAGTCCTAAAGCAACAGCCTGCCCGTCATCACAATCACTCCCAAAACAAAACCCGCCATGTCAGTCGCCATCGCGCGCGCGCCACCACGCGCAAGGGGGAGAAAGCACGGTGATCAAGGGACAGAAAACGCAAGATGAGATTTGGGGGTCGGTCTGGTTCAGCAGAACTGGCATGCGCGGTGTTGGAGGCCGGCTAATGGTTACAGTCTGAAGGACGAGGGCGGGGAAGGCGGCAGATGACAGCTCCTGCACACCTGACTCCCCGTGTCTGGCTCCTCGCCAGCTTCAACAACAACTACAGCAACAACAGCCCCCTTCAAACACACGCCATGGTCTGGCACTCCAATGGCGCGTGCACACCACGCACGTTTTAGCTGAAGCACAGGCATGCCGGTTCAGTCCACATATCGCACTACGCAGTGAGCTGAACAATACTGTGTAACAAAACAGTCACTTGTTTTCTCGACATGTGTTTACTTCGAACTGGAAAAAAGGGGTTACTGTATGAAAGCATTAATTTTATCCATTTCTCTCTAAAACAGTATTATCGACTGTAATGAAGGACACGTGCCTGTTATACGTCAAGGAGTTATCAACTCTTAATTAAACTGATTTCCAAGGTGACATTGAGCTTTAGGTCAAGGTCACATAAGGACTATTTTGGTATTTCCACATAGAAAGGCTACGTCGTATCACTATTTTTTTCTTTTGGGGGGGGTGTGGGAGGGGGTGGAGGGGGACGCGGATACCGTGGTTTGTACTGTCTCGATCAAATATTTATTACGAATAATTGTCCCTCAGCACTTTTGATTCGTGGATAAGTTTTGCACACATAAAAAATACACGCATACACACATACACGCACGCACTCACATAAACACACACAAACTCACGCATTCATGCAAACACACACACACACACACACACACACATTCATACATGCTGGCGTGCGTGCGTGTGTGTGTATGCATGTATGTATGTCTGTACGTACATATGTATGCATGTGTGTGTGTGTGTGCGTGCGTGTGTGAGTAAGAGAGAGACAGAAAGAGAGACACAGAGAGATACAGAGACAGAGAGAGTATGTAAGGATCTATGGAGACAGGCGTGCATTCATGGATTTATGGAAAAGTGTGGAAGAAAAGGGATGACGACAGCAAACAGATATTTTCTCTTAAAATCGGTTCATCGTTTGTAACCATTTCCACGCACAGAGCTCACACCAATATTTGTCAAACGATGACCTGGAACAATGCAATAGACTCTCAGAGCTGACGAGAACGAAACACTTGATCACCTGGTCATCAGTGTTTTCTTCTCTCTCTCTCTCTCTCTCTCTCTCTCTCTCTCTCTCTCTCTCTCTCTCAATACCGAACAACAAATCAGTACTATTTCTCTTTCCTTCTCTGCAGTCTAGAATTACCAGCTCTCTCTCTGCTTTTCTTTTATTTAATATTTTGGCTATTTCGGTACACACTCACTAACGATGAAGGCTGAGCGAGGGATCAGGAGGGGTGCTACAGTTTCGGATAGGATTAGGACGTCTGACAGTTTTTCTTCGGCACAACCTTCTCCTGCTGACAGCTCGACAAGCCCCGTGGAATTCAAAACTTGCGCCAGCAGATTTTATCCCTTTCGTTTGGGAGTGCAGCAGACTAATGATGATGGGCAGAGAACGCCAAAGTTGCCGTTCTTTGTGAAGGGAACAGTCACACTTTCAGACACGCCAGCATCAAGGCAAGTTTGGAGCTGTCCGATTTGTGCTGCTCTATGCTTTCCACCGTGAGCACAAAATTGTATCAGGATCAGGATCATGATTTGGGGCGTTGTTTTATGCAATTTAGCCATTTTTGGCTTTTTATGCCCCTTCAGATTTTACTCCTTTTTATTGTTGGTCAGGTCGTTGACTAGCTCAATCATTTTATCCATCAAATTCGCATTTCGTTTTTGTCAATAACTATGAGGTTCTTAAAAGTATTTATACTAGGTGCACGTTTAATATTGTTTGTTAATTTGTTCCAGTAATTTGTTGCTGTTACTGTTACTCTGTAGCACTGTTTCACTTCCAGGGGAAGTGGGAGGGGGCGGGAGTGGGGGTGGGGGGGATGGGACCCCCCAAAACGAGGCTTACCTTGCTGAAGTTCGATCGGGGTTCTACCCTAAGAAAGAGCTCCACTTCAGAATTAGCCTACCGTCAGGGATTGCGTCAGTCAGTTCGTGCCTAACTCGTCTGGTGATCGGTCACTTCACAGCTCGCGTCATTCTGTTGATGTCAGTTTTTAGTCGTTGTTTTAGTGCATAAACAGTGTACCGAAAAGGGATCACAAGATACAGAATATAAAGAATGTTGCATCATATGTGACTGACGAAAAGACAGAATAACGTAACTCCGAATCAGCGTCGGAACATGATTTTGGCAGATGAAGATCAGATTCCAATCTAACTAAGATTCTGACTGGCACAATATGCATGATGTGACTGAAAAATAAATAAATTTCGGTTTATAAATGTTTGGCGCATTTATTTAGAATGGGATTCAATTCAAAATTTGAATGGCCCCGAGTCTGTATCGTTACGCCTGTTACGGGTCCACTGCTGAACACGATAAATGCCAAACATGTCTGCAACGCATTTGCTGTGTCCATTATGGTTGTTAGTCAAACGCTTGGTTATACTGAAACTGAAACCTAGTTATTAAGGCAAATCATTTGGTACATTGTTTGAGGGTTAAAGGGACTAGGGTCAGTTTTTGTTGGGTGCCTTCTCATGTGGGCATTCATGGCAATGAAACTGCTGATAACGCAGCTAAAAGAGGACCACAAGATTCAGAAAAATCGACAAAAATACATGTCTGTGTTTCCGTAAAAGAGACACACACTCTGTTAGAAAAATCAGCATGGGGTCGATTTCATAACCGATGGAAGGAAAAGTTTTTAAAACATAAAGGGACATTATTCCCCGAGAATATTACTAAAGAAAAGATTCCGAATCCATCAGCTTGCTATACAAGATTAATAACCTCTACTTTCTTCCGTATAAAACTTGATGCGCTGAAGACAAAGTATAGTAAAAATGTTACATGCACCTGTGGTAAGGAGTTCAACTTGCATCATTGTTTGTTTCACTGTCAGCAGTTACGTACCTTCTTGCCCAAGTATTTCAAAGAGAATAACTATTTTGCGGATGATTTTTGGAAAGTTATTTCTGACGAGGTTCTTATGGTCGAACTTTCACAGGCATTAGTTCATAGCCCTAGTTCTACATTCCTTTAATGTACTTCAGAATTGCGTTAATGGTTTCTAATTATTGTTATCATTATTGAATTATTACTGTTACACGTAATTGCATGTTAGTTATGCTCTTTTTTTTTTTCTTTTCTTTTTTTCTTTTTTTTCTTTTTTTCAGTTTTCTACCTTTCCTGTTTTCCTCTTCCCTCTCCCCTTAACCACCCCCTCCCCCCACCCCTCCACCCCCCGTCCCCTCTCTCCACCCCTTTTTTCCTCTTTTCTTTTTTTTTTTTTTTTAATCGCCTAATATCACTGATAGTGAAAAGATGCTAAACTAAAGAACGAACTGAAACATGGGGTCTCGATTTATCGTCTCAACCGGAAGACCATCATCCAGACCACCACTCCAGATCTGGTGTAACGAGAAGTGAAAGACCTGGTCCGTGTGGGAATCGAACCTACGGACACTCGCTTGATACCACTACATCCAGTGATCATAGAAGAGTCATAATTGTGCTCCCTGTGTAGGGTACAGCCTGTTTAAATCACTCCTGTCTTATTCATTGCTTACTTTTTATTGGAATATGTAAGGTAGGAGATTCCTGTGTGTGTTCAGACGATAAGCCCATGACACACACACACACACACACACACAGAGAGAGAGAGAGAGAGAGAGAGAGAAGACAAGACAAGACAATTTCTTTATTATCGAGGATAATAGATAAGCACTGGCGCGCTTTTTTTCATCCAGTCCCCGCCCTGAAACAGGGTCTACACTACACAATACTACATTATATATGTCATTGCATGCACTACACAATGCTACTTCAAGTCACAGGATGCGAATACTATACTACATAAAGGCATAAGCATGGTAAAAATAACACACACACACACACACACACACACACACACACACACGCACACACACACACAGAGAGTGAGAGACAGAGAGAGACAGACAGACAGACAGAACAAAATCTTAAGGGAAAAACAGAAACTTCACAGCTTGAGCAAAGCAATTTCGACAGTGCTACGTGGTATATATGCCTTGGCAGAACCTCCAGGCAGCTGTTGCCTTTCGCATCGGAACACAGCTGGCCTTCCCATCCCGTTGTTCCCCGCTGTTCCGGTTTACCGTGAAGGGCGCTTCGACAAGACGCTGGGAAGAAGTAGGGTCTGGGCATGCTCCGTCTTGCAGCGCCCCCTTTCAGGCTGTTTATAGTTAGCTAATAAGCCAATCAGCGTTCTCCGTCAGTGTCAGGTCGTGAAGGGCTTCAGCACGGTACATGGGTACTGAAGACAACACCCCGCCTTCGGTCTCTCCGTCACACACACACACACACACACACACACACACACACATCTACAGCATACTAACTTCCTGCGATAGAATCATCAATCCTATTCACACCACCGTGGGCCAGATGGCCTCCAAACACTGAAAAAACGTTAGTGCCATTGTTGCATCGTTGTACACACACACACACACACACACACACACACGCGCGCGCACGCACACGCACACACACACGCGCGCGCGCGCACACACACACACACATAATAACTTATCCAGTAAACAGATATTAAACAAATAAGTGCCGGCTTAAAAACACCATAATCTCACCACTGAATAAGACAAAGCTCACACGCTGCAATTATAACAACAAAAGATCAAACATCATGAACCCATACACAGTTCACTGCGTGTACCAGTTTGATTCTTAAAAAAAAATAGTCAATAAGTATAATGTGTAAGAACATGTATTTCAATGAGTATGTTATCAGGGAACCCCCACCCTTTATATATTTTTTTCTCTCCTTAAAATTCTGTATATTTCGTCTTCAACAGTGCATATTTCTCTATTTTTTAACTGCAGGTCTTTGGGGAATTTAGATTCGTTGATTCGGCTTTTTTCAATACCCAGTAAGATTCGTCGCATTCTGTTTTTCAGTCTACCAAGAGGTACTGATTCAATATTGAAAGTGAGCATCTGACAAATGCGTCCTGAAGGAGTGTGTAAAATAGCAGTTCCATTCGTTGCGATCAGTGGTGTTTCTTTCAACTGGAAAAATGTGGCTGACAATACAGGAGTGGCAAAATGCTCTTTCTTTTTGTTTGTTTTGTTTTTGTTGTTTTGACCACCCACCGAACATACAGCGACAGGATTGCCGGAGAGCCAGGTATGTTTTCTGCCGTCAGCCTGAGGTCACGGGCGTGCGTCGTTTGTTATACTCTCTCTCTCTCTCTCTCTCTCGGCAGAAAGTTGAGACATGCTGACTTCAACGCACGCGGCAGCAACGTCCAGGATTGTGGGGTGTAACAAGTGGCTGATATGTGCGGGACAAAATGAGGAAAAAAAGGCAAAAATTATAAGCAGCGAGTTCTTAGGAGTTTGTTGTTGTTGTTTTTGTTGTTGATTGTTTGTTTTTTGTTGTTGTTGTTGTTTTGTTTATTTGTTTGTTTCTTTACTGGCATTTTAATCTGAATTTTTCTTGTTCATGGTTATCTCTTGCTCCTTAGTTAATCTGTCTCGCAGTCCCAGTAGATTCAAACATTCGACTGTTGACCGCCGTTCTTTCTCTATCTCTGGACCTTACAATTTGAATGAACTTCCTCTTTTGCTTCGTCAAGTCTCCGCACTCAGCTTTTTCAAGTCTGGCCACCCACCTATTCCCAAAATAGCCTCCCTTCTCTGCCTTTTTCCTTGTCTTCAGTTTCTCCAGTTTCAGACTTACGCATGCGTGTGAATGACTGGTCCGAAAGCGCTTTGATTTGTCTCTGCACAAAATTCAGCGCTGTATAAGTATCATTATCATTAGTAGTAGTAGTTATAGTAGCCCTTTCTGTCTAGATTTCTGCCACGACTTGGGAATGAAAAAAGGGGGTGGTCGGGGGTGTACGGGACGGTAGAGTGGGGAATGGGAGGAGTGAGTGTTCAATTGTAATAATAATAATGATCATAATGATAATAATAATAATAATAATGATGATAATAATGATGATGATGATGATGATAATAATAATAATGGATACTTATATATACATATCACATCACCCAGAATTCTGGTCTAGATGCTTTACAAAACACTTTTGTTTACATAACACACTGCATCAAGGTCACATGCACACATCAAACAGAGAGAGAGAGAGAGAGAGAGATCGATCGATCGATCGATCGATCGATCTTATTATCCATGCAGTAGACGATCCCTGTTCACACACACACACACACACACGCGCGCGCGCGCGCGCGCGCGAATTCATCCCCAATACGTGCATAAGAATAACGCCGAGTAAATCTGAGGGAAACAACATTGTTCAGTACGTTCACAAAGCGATAACCAGTAACGCACGACACACTTACACACGTAACATTACTGCCACACATGATTCTAATGACATATTTGCAAAACTAAAGCTAACAAACAAACAAAACGATAAATAATCCTGAAAAGATTTAAACAAAATGATAACAGAGAGAGGGAAAATGGGGCCGATCTGGAGATAGGCGACAGCAGACGAACACACAATGCGGGGTGGGAAGGAGGAGGTGGGTGGGGCGCTGTGGGGTGAAGGAAGAGGGCAGAAAGAGGGACAGGGACAGGGGGAGGAAGGGAGGACAGAAACACACATGGACAGACAGCAACACAGAGAAACACTGTTTCTGGCAGCTTGGCGGACTCAATTTCCGTTTCTAAAACGCGAAAATTGGAGAGAGCGGAGAAACGAGACAGGACAGGAGATGGGTAATGGAAAGAAAATACAACTCAGCGCCTGCCGCTGGGGGCAGTGGGGCCGACACAGCATCACACAGCATTGCTCAGCACACACAGCATTGTTCCCAGCTCGGCATACACAGCATCGTTCCCAGCTCAGCACACAGCATTGCTCAGCACACACAGCATTGCTCAGCACACACAGTATCGTTCCCAGCTCAGCATACACAGCATCGTTCCCAGCTCAGCACACACAGCATCGTTCCCAGCTCGGCATACACAGCATCGTTCTCAGCTCAGCACACAGCATTGCTCAGCACATACAGCATCGTTCCCAGCTCAGCACACACAGCATCGTTCCCAGCTCAGCACACACAGCATTGCTCAGCACACACAGTATCGTTCCCAGCTCGGCATACACAGCATCGTTCCCAGCTCAGCACACAGCATTGCTCAGCACACACAGCATTGCTCCCAGCTCAGCACACACAGCATTGCTCCCAGCTCAGCACACACAGCATCGTTCCCAGCTCAGCACACACAGCATTGCTC
Source organism: Babylonia areolata (assembly GCF_041734735.1). NCBI lineage: Eukaryota > Metazoa > Mollusca > Gastropoda > Neogastropoda > Buccinidae > Babylonia > Babylonia areolata. The sequence goes on from NC_134877.1 coordinate 7,468,424, forward strand.
AGCACACACAGCATTGCTCAGCACACACAGCATCGCTCCCAGCTCAGCACACACAGCATCGTTCCCAGCTCAGCACACACAGCATTGCTCAGCACACACAGCATCGCTCCCAGCTCAGCACACACAGCATCGTTCCCAGCTCAGCACACAGCATTGCTCAGCACACACAGCATCGTTCCCAGCTCAGCACACACAGCATCGTTCCCAGCTCAGCACACACAGCATTGCTCAGCACACACAGCATCGTTCCCAGCTCAGCACACAGCATTGCTCAGCACACACAGCATCGTTCCCAGCTCAGCACACATCAGCAGCCACAGCCATCACACCTCGGAAAGTCACACGTACTCACCCCACCCCCCTTCCCCACCACCACTCTACTCCCTCTAGCGCCCCCACCCCCGCCGCCCCCCACTCCCCTTCTCACCCACCCCCCTCTTCTTCCCCCTCCCTCACCCCTACTTCCCCCCTCTAGGCCCCCCCTCTCACCCACCCTCATCACGCCGTGGCACAGCTAGTCAGTCAGCCTGTCTCAATCCCTCATCACGCCGTTCAGTACTGCACAGCTAGTCAGTCAGCCTGTCTCAATCCCTCATTACGCCGTTCAGTACTGCACAGCTAGTCAGTCAGCCTGTCTCAATTCCTCATTACGCCGTTCAGTACTGCACAGCTAGTCAGTCAGCCTGTCTCAATTCCTCATTACGCCGTTCAGTACTGCACAGCTAGTCAGTCAGCCTTACGATGGATACAGCGGCTGGTTCGAGGTTGTAACTCGGGTTCGCCAGAAGCGTTTGCTATCGCCAACCTCTTTGCCCTGAAGACAGCAACGAAGGATCAGGGAATACTGTGGCTTTAAAGCCAGGACAATGTCTTATCTGGACTTCACAGACTAAGTCCCTATGCACTAGCAGAAACCACACGTGACCTACAGTCCCTTGTGAGTGAGATCGGCACATCAGCAGCCAGCACCGGTCCCAACATCAGCGCCATAACGACAATGAAAATGTCAAATTGACGTTGACGTATGCAATGAAACTGGACAATTTTACCTACACTACACTGCACAATACTATATTATATATGTCATTGCATGCAATACACAATCTCGGCAGTTCATTTCACGGCAACGGGGAACTAAAATGAAGGGTGGGAAAATTTTGAGCTACATCTTTTGATGCATGGCAAGATCTGGAGATGTAAGAAACAGTCACTCAAAACAAAAAATGTGCTTCTACAACAGCAACTCTCTTCTACGGCTGTGAAACTTGACACATGAAAATCAGCCAAGAAAAGAAACTCGATGCCTTCGACATCAAATGCTAGGAAAAATCCTGGGCATCAGATGGAGCGATTTCACTACAAACAAAGAAGTCAGAACTCGAACTAAACAACATCCATTGACTTTAATCATATGGAAGCATCTGAACTGGGTAGGACATGTCGCAAAACTTCTGTCCGCCAGATTTGCAGACCGAGTGCTTCAAACCTCAAGGACAGAGGCGACAGGAACGCCCAAAGATGAAGTGGGGCCATACAGTTAACATGGACCTCCAGATGGTGAACAGGCGAGGGAGCGACGCACTGGGGGTGGCTGCTGACTGAACACGGTGGAGAACTTTGACTGCCTTATGGGTCGCGCGACATCACAGTCTGTGTGAGTCAGTCAAACTGTTCAGTTCTCTCATTACGCCTTCCGTTATTGCACAGCACTGCCAGTCATTTCTTATTTCCAGAGCTGCATCTCCTTCCTTCACTCAAGGGGTTCTTTTATGTCTTTTTATGTCATGCTGTAGCAATTTCAATGTGACTTGTGTAGCCACATTCGTGTTTCCATTTCGCATTGAACGCTGACCGTGGTTCCAGAGGTGAGCTGAGGTGAGGTGGATGCCCTGAACTCAGAGGGTGGGTGAATGTGAAGGGCGGTGAATGGTGTGCTAGTCACAGCGACCTTCCGCTCACACCTCCACACTACGTGTCCAACTTTGTGGAGGGTCACAATGTCGAAGTCGTCACCATGTCACAAAAACACAGTACGTTACGCAGCAAAACGACTGAACTAAATAAATAATTCAACTGCTTAAAATATGTATTATAAAACTTCCATATGGGAGTCTGTGCGCTGCCTTTTATTTCATGTTTTTATTTGTCTTAGTGTGTGCTAAATTCACCAAAATTAACAAGCATAACGTCCAACATCAACTTGACATTTACATTGAATGCTGTGCACCATACCCTTTCCCTGGCTGAGTTAGAAGCTGACAGATCTGAGAAACAGTTATCATTATGTCCTGCCAGCGCACTGATCCTGGACCTCGGAACAAATATGGCTTTCAAATCTAATACCCACAGCCTGCTCACTGTCCTGACCTGCAGTGGGTGCCCAGGAACACGTGTGAAGCAACATCCCTGTAGATCTGCAAACACACTCGGTGTGGAGGCTGCTTCCAGGTGGATGGATGATAAGAGAAGATAATATGGGTGTCGAGGGTCTCTTTTGCTGAACATTCGGCTGACTGCGCACTCCTCGCTGTTCAGACACTGGATTTCTTCTCCCCCAGTTCCAGTGCTCGGGAAGTAATTGAAAAAACATCCACAGCTAGCCAGCGAAGTAACTGAGAAACCATCCACTGTTATCGTGTTCATCTGATACCTTTCAAACGTCCGGGGCAAAATCCGAACGGTCTTTTGGTTTCAGAGCCTGTGCAGTCGTGCAGAAAACATATTGTTACCACATCATAAAGCGTGTGCTGTTTTCCACTTTCAATGACTTAACGATGAAATCATACGGTCTGCTGACTTTTACGTCCGCCAGCACATTACAGCGCACAGATTGAACGGTTAACATGACATGCGTGGGTGTGTTTCTGCAGGCAGTCTGTCATTGTCAGTCACTGGTCTGTCTTACTATGAATATACTGAAGCCGGCTGTGTCAGCTTTTGCCAACAGTCGTTCTGCTGAGGTTTATTTCATCTGCTGTCTTGTGACATGTTTTCATTTAAGCCTGGTTCATCTGCCCATACTGCCCCACCCTCCCTCTCTCTTTCCATCTCTATCACTTACTCTCTAGCTTTCTCCTCAACCTAAAGACAAACACACACACACACACACACACACACACACACACACACACACACACACATGCAATGTGAAATATACATTAAAGCGTTTATTTCACGTTGAAAATATGTAGTTCATTCAGAGACAGACAAACATAGCGTGGGAAAGAGAGACAGAGAGCGGGTAGAGACATGAAGAGAAGGAGGGGAGAGACAGAGAGCGGGTAGAGACATGAAGAGAAGGAGGGGAGAGACAGAGATGCAGTAAGAGACAGGGACAGAGAAAGGGTAGTTGTTAAAGAGAACGTCCTCACACATGTATCCAACAAGCTAAATGCTCTCTCTCTCTCTCTCTCTCTCTCTCTCTCTCTCTCTCTCAATAAGCTATTGTTAATAAATACTTTTCATTCATTGTCAATTTCACTGTCTTCATTGTCAATTTCATTGTCTCTCCCCACCCGTCCCCGCCCTCCTCTCTCTCTCTCTCTCTCTCTCTCTCTCTCTCCTTTTTTACGCCTTTTTTCATACCTTTTAATCATGTCAAGACAATTTTACAGTAAGACATCAATGTTTTCCTGAGAATAAATCACAAGTACGAAATAATGATAATGACAATCATCATCATCATCATCATCATCATCATACTAATCATAACTATTATCACAATAATAACCATACTAGTAATTATAATAATATTAATAATCTATCTATCTTTCTATATATCTGCCTATCTATCAATCTATCTATGATCTGTGTGTGTGTGTGTGTGTGTGTGTGTGTGTGTGTGTGTGTGTGTGTGGCCAGCTCTAAACATACTTAAAAACAAGGACAAAGTTGGAATATTAAACATGCTTCCGAATGTATTGATATCGAGCAACTGTTCTCCAAAATCAATGGAAAATTAAAGTTCCTCCCAAGGGCGGCATGGTACAGGGACTGAAAAGAAAATCTGCGGGTGGATCAGAAGTGGAACAAGAAAGGAACTGGGAGAATGGAGATGGGTAGAGGAGTGGGGAAGGGGTGGGGGTGACATTTAGGGAAGGGCGGGACACTGAGGGCAAAGGGGCGTGTCAAAAGGGGAGGAGTGGAAGAGTGGGGGGAGGAAGGTGGAGGGTGTGGAGAAAGTTGGTGGACTGGAGGGAGAAACAGCTAGTCTGAGTGTGTGACGTGAGGAGAAAGTTGGTGGACTGGAGGGAGAAACAGCTAGTCTGAGTGTGTGACGTGGGGAGAAAGTTGGTGGACTGGAGGGAGAAACAGGTAGTCTGAGTGTGTGACGTGGGGAGAAAGTTGGTGGACTGGAGGGAGAAACAGCTAGTCTGAGTGTGTGACGTGGGGAGAAAGTTGGTGGACTGGAGGGAGAAACAGCTAGTCTGAGTGTGTGACGTGGGGAGAAAGTTGGTGGACTGGAGGGAGAAACAGCTAGTCTGGGGTGTAGAGTGTGTGGCGAAAGTGGCAAGAGAGAGAAAGGGTGGAAGGGGAGATAGTCATCGATCCACTACTTATGCGTGAAACAAGCACATATATATCTCATTTATACTGTGCTACTTTTTCTGACCAGGTCATTTCAAGACAACGCTATGTCTACAGATCCCAGAAAACTGCCGTTCTAACCAGGCATTTAGTCCATAAATCCCTGAAGATGTCCCATCATAACCAAATTCCAAAGATCCAAGATGATGTACAATTTTAACCAAGCAGACTCCGCTTTATCCACAGTTCCGGGATGTTCCATCATAGCCAGCTTTGGGTTTAACCGTTACTGATCCCCTCATCTCCGTCATAGCCAGATTCTGCTTTCACAGATGTACCGTCATAAGCAGATTCTGCTTTGTCCATAACTCAGATGTACCGTCATAAGCAGATTCTGCTTTGTCCATAACTCAGATGTACCGTCATAAGCAGATTCTGCTTTGTCCATAACTCACAGATGTACCGTCATAACCGGGTTCTCCCCTCCACCCCACTGCCTTGACAGGCCCACAGAGGGCAGTGAAACCACACAAAAGACGCGGCTATCTCTCCTCTCTTGATGCATGCAGCAGACCGGACATCGATACCCATCCTGCCATGCGATCGGTCATAGAAAGCCATGGTGTGGGCTCCCTGGAAGATGGCATGTTACTCTTGTACTTGTTGCCAGCACGCCAGACTCACTGGCGTCGTCTTACGGAGCTATGGGGTTGCAAAGATGGAAAAATGCAGGCAATGGGGGGCAAGTCGGCGTGAACTCTATGGACGAGTTGTCTGACCTACACGCCCTCCGGTTGACATGGCGGATACTGGTTTCCATGGTTACTGCCATGCCCGTGTCTGAGCGGATGACCCCAAGAAGATTGGTGTCAGGGGAGACCATTCCACATCAGGTCCCATTCTAAATCTTCTCTCCGTGTTTTTTAATCTCTCTCTCTCTCTCTCTCTCTCTCTCTCTCTCTCTCTCTCTCTCTGCGTGCGCACAGTAACGTTTTGTATAAAAGTGTGTAAATGATTGAAGAGACCGTAACGTTTATAATTCAACCCATGTATTTGTTATCTTGTGAGCAGCTCAAAACCGCTCGAGTTGAACCTAGGACGTATCGGACCTAGAGTGAATTGAACTCGAGCCGTATCATGACGCACACAAAACGTGCAGCCAAACGTGCCAACCCAAATTTATGGTTTAGCGTGAATAGCGTAGCGTATGTGGAATTGTCCACACGCACTGACTCCCCAAGTCCATCCTCCCAACCCCCACCTCCACTCGCCTCGTCGTCGAGGGAACTGTAACAACGTACTGGAGAGGGGGCCCTGTGGATAAAAGTGGCCCAAAATGGACACAACGGGTATGTGTTCGATTCATGCACACACACACAGGGAGAAAGAGTGCGATGGAGATGGGGAGCGGGAGGGGGGGGGGGTGAGAGGGAGAGAGCTGGGAGGGAGGGGGCAGAGTGAGATGGTAATATTGTAGGTGGATCAAGACAAGTCTTGAAGCATTCTAGCAGACAGGGACGATACACAAAACGGCCAAATGGCCACGGTAGCGGCCACGAACTGCACATGTAATGGAATAAAGATGGTGCGCCTCACACGCTCCACTGGTCCTGATTCCTCTCTAAATGACCAGCGCCAGATAAGGCGGTGCTCGGGAGGCTGGCAGCACGCCCAGCCAGCCACTGCCGCAGATAAAACCAGATAGCGCTGTTTTATGACTGCCTGCCGCCCTTAAACCTGTCTGTCCCTGGCAGTCTGCTCATGTCCCATGCTGGCGTCCTGACCTGACACGGGCGGGGTGGGGTGGGTGAGGAGGACTGTGGGGGGTGGGATGAGGAAGGAGAGGTAGAAGAGGTGGTAGTATCAGTAGCCCAGACCTTGGTGGTTGGTGGATGTAGAAGGGAGAAGAGTTATGTATTGTATTAGTTGGGACCACTGACCTCAAGATGAAGGAGTGACAGCCGCGGTAACATAAACAGGCCGCGCCGGTTCTCCATCTGACTAGAGACTGGCAGCGTACATTTCACTGCTGGACAGTAGTAGAGTGTAGACATTTTCAGCAAATTATTTAGCCGTTGTTTGGCAATAAACTGCGACAATAGGTGTGGGAAAGAGTATTTTTGTTAAAAAAAAAAAAAAGCAAACAAACGATCTTTTATTTTCGACATCTCTCTCTCTCTCTCTCTCTTTGTCTGTCTGTCTCTGTCTCTGTGTCTCTCTTAGTCTTGACCATAATGGTAATAATAATGTTAACGACTAAGAAGAAGAAGAAGAAGAAAAAGAAGATTAGTAGTAGTAGTAGTAGTAGTATTAATGATATTGATAACGATAATAACAACTGATGATGACGATGATGATAATAATAATAATAATAATGATACTGATAATGATAATGATAATAACAATTGATGATGATGGTGATGATCTTCTTCTTCTTCTTCTTATCATTATTATTATTATTATTATTATTATTATTATTATTATTATTATATTGATTATATTATCAGCAGCAGCAGCAACAACAACAACAACAACAACAACAACAACAACAACAACAACAACAACAACAACAACAAGAATGATAATGACAATAATAATAAAGACAAATCCACAACAACAACAGCAACAATAAGAAGAAGAAGAATGATAATGATAATAATAATAAAGACAAATCCATAAACGCTACACCATTTCTGCTAAGCAGATGCCTGACCAACAGTGTAACCCAACGCGCTTAGTGAGCCTTTAGATTTTGTTTTGTTTTGTTTTGTTGTTGTTGTTTTTTTGTTTTTGGGGGTTTTTTTGTTGTTGTTTTTTTGTTTAAGAAAGAGAAGTAAATGAATATTAAAAAAACAATAAATATAAAATTAGAATTAAAATGAAATGAAATAAAATACTACTACTACTAATAATAATGATATATAAGGATGAAATGAATAAATAAATAAATATTTTTTAATCGATAAAAAAATGGGGAAAAAAATTTAAAAAACAAAGAAAGAAACTTTGTTTTAGACAAAGTTCATTTAGCACATCAGACACTTCAGTCGACAAATGCTGCCCATCAATAGAAAGACAAGCAGACAAAGAACTGTGCATGACTGAGTGTAAAAGGAAAGAAAATCAAAGAAGACTTTTAAAAAAAAAGTCAGAAAAGAAATAGAAAGAAAGAAAAAAAACGAAAGAAAAAAAGAAAAACAGAAACAATGTAGAGGGAAAAAGCGAAGTAGGAAAACTAGGAGGTTGGAGGCCCCACAACAGGCACAGAAAAACATCATGGAGGCCCCACAACAGGCACAGAAAAACATCGCCAGCGTGTATGTGTGACAACAACAACAACAAAAGGGGGGGGGGGGGAGAAAGTGGGAAAAAACAGCTACGAGGATGGAAGTTCCACAAACTACAACAACAACAACAACAAGAAAACAACAGCCGAAAACAATGTGTGTGTGTGTGTGTGTGTGCGCGCGCGCGTGCACCATCACCTTTATCTCGTTTTCTCTCTTTGCCCCCCTCCCTTCTGTAAATTTACGTCGCATTTTATAGCTGAGTAACCAATATCTCTCTCCCTCTCTCTCTTGTCCAGTTGTTTGCATACATTAAAATCAAGGTAATTTTCAGCCACAACAGATTTGCCAGCTTAATTAGAGAGGAGACTCCGAGACAGAGGGAAAGGGAAAGGCGTTCGCGGCAGGCGCTACCAGTAGCCTCCAGCAAGATGGCGGGCTGCTAGCGCGGACGGCCTCCTTTCTTCCCCTCCATACTATTGAGCTCGATGGGTGGGACTTTTAGGCGAGTGTGTGTGCGTGCATGCGTACGTGCGTGTTTGAGTGCATTCACCGCCCCCGCAAAGTGGAACTCCTTGCCATATAAATCAAGACACGCCCAGTCCATTTCCAGCATCAGAACGAACCTCAAGACATCTTTAAAAGTTGCCTTTAATTGATCTCCTGATGCCTGCGAAAGTTAGGATGTGTGCTTGTTTCTCTTTTCTGTGTTTGTTGTTGAGATGTGTGGATGGGATGGAGGGTGTGAGGTTGAGTGGGACTGATTCTTGGATGTTGTGGTTTAGATTGTACATTTTGGGTGTTGCGATGTTGGGTGTTGTGATGTGGGTGTTGTGTGTTGCGATGTGAGTGTTGGGTGTTGTGATGTGGGTGTTGGGTTTTACTGATGATGTTGGTGTTGGGTGTTGTGATGTGGGTGTTGGGTGTTGTGATGTGGGTGTTGGGTTTTACTGATGATGTTGGTGTTGGGTGTTGTGATGTGGGTGTTGTGTGCTGTGATGTGGGTGTTGGGTGTTGTGATGTGGGTGTTGGGTTTTACTGATGATGTTGGTGTTGGGTGTTGTGATGTGGGTGTTGTGTGCTGTGATGTGGGTGTTGTGATGTGGGTGTTGTGTGTTGTGATGTGGGTGTTGGGTGTTGTGATGTGGGTGTTGTGATGCTGGTGTTAAGTGTTGTGATGTGGGTGTTGGGTGTTGTAATGTGGGTGTTGTGATGTTGATGTTGGGTGTTGTTATGTGGGTGTTGGGTGTTGTGATGTGGGTGTTGGGTGTGGTGATGTGGGTGTTGTGATGTGGGTGTTAGGTGTTGTGATGTTGGTGTTGGGTGTTGTGATGTGGGTGTTGTGATGGGGGTGTTTGAGTGTTACTGACGATGTTGGTGTTGGGTGTTGTGATGTGGGTGTTGCGATGTGGGTGTTGGAGTGTTACTGACGATGTTGGTGTTGGGTGTTGTGATGTGAGGTTGGGTCACTTGGGTGTTGTGATGACTGGTATGTATTGTGGGTGTTACTGTTGTGCGTGATGTTTGCACAGCGAGTTGGACATTTTGCATGGAGGGATGATGAATGGATTCAGTTATTGCTAGCGGTAGTAGTAGGAGGAGGAGGAGTATCATTATTATCATTTTTATTCTTATCATTATCATAATCATTATATGTGAGTGTGCAGGCAAACATGTATGTTTTGATGAATGTAGGTTTTAATGGAACTACTGTATTACAAATCATTTGATATTTGATCAGGCTATATTAAGTTACTAATCATTATTATTATCATTATCATCATCATCATTATTCCTGTTGTTTTTGTTGTTCTTGTTTGTGTTGTGTAACTATGAACTAATTTATGCGATTTAAACTAAAAAAATAAATAAATAAATATAACCTTATTTAAATATGGATGCGTTGCAGTTGAGAGAGAGAGGCAGACAGACAGACAGACACACAGACACAGAGAGAGACAGAGAAAGAGAGAGATAGAGAAAGAGACAGAGATAATTAAAATACCTTATTTAATTGAGGACACTGTCTGAAGAAAGAGGCAGCTGAAAGTAAAGGAAGGATAAAGGAAGGAAGGAAGGAAGGAAGGGAAGAGTGATGCTTACAAACTGCCCACGTGCATGACCCAGGGGCTGTTAGGGACGTAAATACCCATCAAATCGTCACACACTGTGGGCATTGCTGTAAACGTCAGTGCCGGTTTGTGGAGGAAGGTGTAACGCTGGTGTTTTATAGCCCAGTGTTGAAGAGTCTGGCCGTTGGACCGATAGCCATCACTACCAGACGCACTGAACGATTCCAGCGGCATGCGACATGGAATGACAGCCAAATCAATTGGAGCCACTTTGCCTGGTTGTTCTGCATGGCAACACAGACAGTTGTGCCAAGCCAAGAGATGGAGTGATGGATGGCGTCCGTGATTCATGTCTGTCTTCACTACGTTTGCTCTTCAATGTCAGAGAGAGAGGCAGACATAGAAACAGAGACACAGAGAGACAGAGACACAGAGAGAGAGAGAGATTCAAAGAGATTTAAAGATTCAAAAATTTTACTCAAGGATAAAGATTTCAGGCACTGCCTAATCTTCCAGTCTCTCTCTCTCGCTCTCTCTCTCTCTATATATATATATATACAGAGAGAGAAAGAGAGAACCCGCGCTGACACAAAAAGCGCGCGCGTTCAGCGTCGAATCCATAATCTCAATAACTTTGAGCTTTCAATTACGAAATCTTAATTCAGCACCTGTGAAAACGTCATCTGAGAGACGGACATCTGCACCATGGCTGTTTTTATAGCAGAAGTTCATGGCTGTAACAATGGACCAACTCCAAATCCTGCCACAAAGACATTATCTTATCAGTGTGCCAGATTTGATCTTCATCAACATCGTGGGCGTGTTTAACGTTCAAGGACAAAGAGACACACTGATGGTTGAACAGACAGACAATGCAAACGCTACACACTCCCCGACAGTCGTGGGACGTGTAAATGTGCTGCCTTAAACACTCTGGCTTCATCCCTTTTCCGGTCAGTGGGTGCTGCCGTTGGGCCCTGGCTCTGCATGACCGCCCTTATCTGGTGTTGGTCACCTGGACAGGGATCCTGCCCAATGAGGCGTGTGACGCCCAAAGTCCTTCGTTCATTACACGTGCACTTGATGGCCTGCTGGACGATCGCTGTATCCTTCCCCATCAGAACCATGCTTCACTATGTCTTCATCCCTCTAGCTCTGCTGCCATTGTCTTCATCATCCACCTCTCTCTCTCTCTCTCTCTCTCTCTCTCTCTCTCTCACACACACACACACACACACACACACACAGAGAGTTGTTATCCTGCATCTATTTTCTTCCGCCAAGCTAACTGTTGTCCTGTCACACGTCTATTGCCACCTTTTCTGTTTCTTTCTGTTTCTTTCTTTTCTATTCTATCATTATTTTTCTGTACTGCAATGTGCATTTCACTCGGATCATTCATGTGTAACATTCATGCTAGGTGTGTGTGTGTGTGTGTGTGTGTGTGTGTGTAAATGTCATTTTTGTGTAGTGTGTTTCTCGCTGTCGTTTCGAATGAGCGATGTTGCGACTATCAGATTGACCCTGCGTCATCTTTGCACATATACTGAGTATAACTTTATTTGTGAAAATGTTTGTCTCCTAAAACAACGGTAGATATTTAAGTTGGCCAGTGTATTAATATCACCACCATTAGAATAAAGTTGAAGTCATTCATTCTTTCTTTTCAATAAATCCGTCAACCAACGAAGGGTATGCTTACAGTGCACACAACATTTCTGCTATGTCAGTGCTCGTTTGTCTAATAATGGTTGGAGTTTGGTAACAGCCTATATATATATAACTGCACATACTGTCCACACATTTTGACATCCTTCGCAATCCTTTAAGGATCCATAAAGATTGTACTCATATATCAAATATTTATCAGCCATGATTTTTAAACATACATTCCTGTTTCATTTTCTTCCTAATTATATCATCACTCTTCATGGACAGGCCGGGAGGTCAGTGGACTGTGTTTCCCTCACAGACTGAACACTACTGCACCGTGAACCGTGTCTCTTGGTCCTGGACTTCACCGGAGGGGTCACTGCTGTTTATAGACCACGGTCAGAGAAACACATGCGAAAGCTTATAGGTCGTGAAACTACCTCTGCCTCGCTGCCTATGTTGAGACACTCTCTCGATGTCTCGACAACCAGGTAACGAAACTTGTTCAGACCCAAACTACCAAATCGCTTGAACACTCTACAGATAAATCAACCAACCAACGAAACTTGAGCATCACGAAAGGCCATCTCTATTACAGAGGATACAAGTACCCCACCCCCAGCGAACATAAATCAGCGCACGATCAGTAACCGAAGCAGCAAGGAATGCCGGGACGTGTCAGGCACCGCAGTGTGTCTGGCACTCAGACACATTCAGCCAGTTCTGCGGACTGTTCGCTCATCGACCTGTTCTCTCCTTACTGCAGGCCCTGTGCCGATACTACGGCAGAAGCCACAGTGTACTGCCCACAAATCTGCCACAAAGACATGCACTATGCAGCAACAACTCTCCAGACTCCCCCTCCGAACCCACCCCGCCTCCCCCACCCCCACCCCTTTCCACCGCCCCGCTGCAGTGGGCGATGTAATTTATGGCGTTGCTTTCTGGCGGAACACTTTCTGAAGTTTCATGGTCGTGCGCTTCACTTTTCTTTTTTTTCTTTTTTTTAAAAATTTCTTCTTCTATTATTAGTATTAGTATTATTATCATTAGTAGTTGTAGTAGTAGTAGTATTTCATTTCATTTTATCAGAACAGATTTCTCTGTGTGAAATTCGGGCTGCTCTCCCCAGGGAAAGCGCGTCGCTACACTACAGCACCACCCATTTTTTGACTCACTTGTGTAAACAAAGTGAGTCTATGTTTTAACCCGTGTTCGGTGGCTGTGTGTGTGCCTGTGTCCATGGTAAACTTTAACATTGACATTTTCTCTGCAAATACTTTGTCAGTTGACACCAAATTAGGCATAAAAATAGGAAAAATTCAGTTCTTTCCAGTCATCTTGTTTAAAACAATATTGCACCTCTGGGATGTGCACAACAACAACAACAACAAAAAATGAAGCCTAATTATATGCAAACTGCATTTACTGTTATATTTATATTTTTTGTATTCTCTAAACTTGGCACTTTGATCTGATATTCTGACCCAACAACAAGAGCAGTCATTATGATCATTTTTTGTTCAAACAGGAACTTCTTTTGCTAATGTAGCCGTGTACCGAGTGGTTATTCAAGGGTACGGACGGTACAAAAGAACTAAACTAAATGATGAAAGGATAGACGAGAATTCCCGTGCACAGGCCAGGAACATATACAGGCCAGTCACAAATGGGTTTTTCTATTGTTTTATTTACAATAGTTAGAAGAACACAAAAAGAGAAAACTAAGAAGAGAAGACAACTAGGAGGAGAACTAAGAGAAGACAACTAGAAGAGAAGAACTAAGAGAAGACGATGTAATGAGAAGAAAAGAAGAGAAGAAGACATTGCCTGGAATGACAAAAACAAATGTCATAAGCGCAACATGTCGGCACAAGTGAATAGTAAAGCACATGTATACATATTACATGGAAAGACTATCACTCGAGTTTCGGATACGCAACAACATAATGCATATGTGTGAAGACCAAACGCTGACATCAAATGACATTTCTAATACATTTAAATAGCGCAGTTAAAGTGATTAACGCGATGCTGACTTGGTGAAAGTACACTGACAGTATAGATTTGGTGGTTTTAACCAATAACTAATATTAATCAAACACTATCTTGCAATCTCAACAGCAGAATACTACACACCTTTTAGAGTACTGGGCACACTGTAGCAGTACAACTGATATCAGCATGTAAGATAATACATGAATAATAAACAAGATAATAGAATCAGTGGCTTTGATATTATACTGTCAAACTGATAGACCAGATAGTAAGCGAAGAACCATCATGGCTTAACCATTAAGTGGTGAATAAACTTTAGTGCACTCACTAGAACATTCTGGAACAAACTATCTGTGTCCAGAGACGTCATTGACTGTGACGTTAAGAAGACTCAAATGGACTACTGCTACGGGCATATGACGACATGGCGATTTTCTAGATCAATCATAGCCAAGCTGTGACTAACATGTCAAAGCAATAACTGAACAAAGAATTAACTGAACAAAGCAATAACTGAACATACTCATATGAACACAAGTGGTGTGTGTCAATCGAGATCGATGATGACCATCGTTGTCATCCAGCTGGGGGATCGGGGGAGGGTGGTGGTGATTGGGGGGGGGGGGGGGGGGGGGGGATGTTCATGAATCTATCTGTGAATGCGCAGATGGCTGAATAGTCCAATCTGCGCACGAAATGTTCGCTGACAGTTGGGGCAGACAAAGACAGGCATATCATTGTCAGGGAGTTTGTTTGTCCGTGACTTTCTGGCCTGCCTCTTCTGAACAGCTGCAGCAGTCCTGTTGGCCTCGCACAACTTGGCGCCTTTGTGCACAGCAGCGCGCCATTTGTCACGTTCCACTGCAGATTCCTCCCAGGAGTCAGGGTTGATATCAAACGCTTTCAGAGAGACTTTCAGAGTATTTCTGAAGCACTTCTTCTGACCTCTGTGTGATCTCTTCCCTTGTTGCAGCTCGCCATAGAAGAGCCTTTTGGGCAGCCGATGGTCTGGCATCCGCGCCACGTGTCCAGCCCACCGAAGCTGAGACTGCATCAGGATGGTGAAGATGCTGGGAAGGGTGGCTTTTGCAAGCACCTCCGTGTCTGGGGTCCTGTCTTGCCACTTGATGTTCAGTAGCTTCCTGAGGCATGTTGTGTGGAAGTGGTTCAGCTTCTTGGCATGTCGTTGGTACACTGTCGAAGTTTCGCAGGCGTACAGTAGTGTGGGGAGAACTACTGCTCTGTAGACCTTTAGCTTGGTCTCAAGACCAATGCCTCTTCTGTTAAGGACATTTGCATAGAGTCTACCAAAAGTTGCGCTTGCTCTTGCAATCCTGACGTTCACTTCATCGTCGATGGTCGCATTTCGTGACAGTGTGCTGCCAAGGTATGTGAACCACTCCAACGCACTGAGTCTCTGACCGTTGACTGTGATGTTGGGCTCAACGTGGGGTTTCCCTGAGGCTGGCTGATGGAGAACTTCAGTTTTCCTCGTGCTGATGGTAAGGCCGAAGTTCCTGCTGGCAGTGGCAAACTTGTCAATGCTGAGTTGCATGTCAGCTTCAGATCCAGCACTGAGGGCACAATCATCAGCAAACAAAAAGTCTCTGATGATGTCTGTCATGACCTTCGTTTTTGCTTGAAGCCTTCTGAGGTTAAACAGCTTGCCATCTGTTCGGTACTTTAGGCCAATTCCAACATCACCATCTCTGAAGGCATCAGTAAGCATTGCAGAGAACATGAGGCTGAACAGTGTTGGAGCCAGGACGCAGCCTTGCTTGACACCATTTGTGACAGGAAAAGGAGAAGATGTTTCGCCATTGACCTGGACTCGAGCCTGAATGCCTTCATGGAATTGGCTGACCAAGGAAATAAATTTCCGAGGGCATCCGTACTTGGCCATGATCTTCCACAGTCCCTCTCTACTCACAGTGTCGAAGGCCGTAGTGAGGTCGACATAGGTGGAAAACAGATCAGCATTTTGCTCCTGACATTTCTCTTGCAGCTGCCTTGCAGCAAACACCATGTCGGTTGTTCCACGCTCTTTCCGGAATCCACATTGGCTCTCAGGCAAATGACCTTGGTCAAGGTGTGCTGTGAGGCGGTTTAGTAGGATCCTGGCAAGTATCTTGCCTGCGTTGGAGAGCAAGGAAATGCCCCGATGGTTATCACAGGCTTGCCGGTTCCCCTTTCACTTGTACAAGTGAATGATAGATGCATCTTTGAAATCCTGGGGGATCGTCTCTTCTTTCCACATGAGTGAGTACAGCTGATGGAGCTTCTCAGTCAGCACAGTGCCTCCATCCTTGTAGACCTCTGCTGGTATGGAGTCTGAGCCAGGTGCTTTGCCACTGGATAGCAGATGGATTGCTTTCTGGGTCTCAAAAAGTGTTGGCGGATCGTCCAGTGCTTCGCTGATGGGGACTTGTGGAAGACGGTCTATGGCTTCATCATTTATGGAGGAAGGACGATTAAAGACACTGTTGAAGTGCTCAGCCCAGCGTTCGAGAATTTTCTCCTTCTCGGTGATCAAGGTATTCCCATCTGCACTGAGGAGGGGGGATGATCCTGAGGATGTCGGGCCATAGACTTCTTTTAAGGCATCATATCATAGAACTTCTTCATATCGTGCCTGTCAGCATATCCCTGGATCTCATCAGCTTTGTCACTCAGCCACTTATCCTGCATCTGACATAACTTTTGCTGAACAGTCCTGCGGATGGCATTGTACGCATCCTTTTTTGATGTGGACCTTGGGTTGCTCAGGTAGGCTTGATGCAGATGGCGTTTCTCATCCAGAAGCTGCTTGATTTCATCACAGTTTTCATAAAACCAGTCTTTGTGCTTTCTGGTCATGGGTCCCAGGGTCTCTGAAGCTGTACTATAGATCAGCTCACGCAGGGTCCTCCAGTTTGACTCCACATTCTGGTTGTCCAGAGAGGCGGATTCCAGACAATCTTCCAGCAGCTCCACAAAGGTCTGTTTGATGGTGATGTTTTTCAGCTTAGTGATGTTGAGCCGTTTTGGAGCCTTCTGGCCTTGGGGGCGTCTCTTGGGCTGGATTCGAATATTCAGCTTCGAGACTACAAGGCAATGGTCTGTCCAACACTCGGCGCCGCACATGGTCTTTGTCACACGTACATCTTGCCTATCCCTTTTCCTGACGATGACATAATCGATGAGATGCCAATGCTTTGAGCGAGGGTGCATCCATGACGTCCTGTTACGGGTAGGGAGGCAGAAAACTGTGTTGGTTATCAGCAGTTCGTGCTCTGCGCAGGTCTGAAGCAAAAGCAATCCATTTGGGTTGCAGTGGCCCACGCTGTGCTTTCCAATCACTCCATCCCAAGAGACGTAGTCAGAGCCAACTCTAGCATTGAAGTCCCCAAGAATGATTAAGGATGACTGATGACTTGCGCGATGAGTTTGTTTAAAGTGAAGAGGAGTTGCGCAACGTCGACCTCACTCTCTCGTCCGGGTCCACCAATTTCCAGTGGCAAGACTAAGTCGAGACGACTGGAGGATGAGCACAGATGCAGTGGATGACCAAGATATCCTTTCGGTATCTCATCTTGCTCTCTGCACTCCACAGTGCGTTGCTGTAACCACCTTCCTCTCCGTTGAACTGATAGGGTTTCTTCCGCAGATTCTGCCGGATCCAGACTTCGCATGCATGGGTAGACACACCCCGGGGGCCAACTGTGTGTGGCATGGAGCTAGATGGCCGTCGGTGGCTCTCCTGAGCCGACGCCCTTTTATGGATCTCGTTTTTAATTCCATAAGGGTGTCTAGCCACCCGCCTCACCAGTCCCGGAAGGGAGTGGTGGGAGTGCCGGTTTAGTCGCCGGCAACCCGACCCTGAACAGGTTGTACTGGATTACAGGTTACCAGTAGCAGATCTAATGACCTGACCTGAACACAAGTACTGTGTCGAACAATACAATTTACAAATCAACACATTCTACACACTAGTACTTACAGCAATACGTAGCGAGGTGTTAGCCGTTGTGAGAACACACACGACACACACTCACACTGCCCGCGATGCAGCAAGAGAGAGAGAGAGAAGCTCTGGTCAGATGACTGAGCAGGTATGAAATGACCACTCATCACTCACTGTGCCAATTTATGCAAGTTAAGCGGACTGCAAAGACCGTCACGTGTGCTGCCAACAGATCGTCACAAATGTGGCCAAATCCGATGAGAACTGTGCTTGTTTCAAGGTGTTCAGTCACAGATTTCTAAATGATTCTTGAACCGATTTACGTCGGATAAGTTGCAAAAGAAAGAGCTCAACACCTACTTTATAATGAGTATAAAATAAAGTGTTGCTTATTTAAGATAAATTTATAATCTTAATTTAAGTCACCTGAACAGGGTCAGTTTTAACGAGCTCGTCGCTGAAAATTACAAACTGCGTTAAATCAGTTTAACGTAGGCAAACATAAATGGAATAGACTTAAAGATGGAATCGCGACGATTCTGCCAGTGTATAATACTGGTAGTTCACTGATCTGACAAAAGAGTTATTAATTAATTACGGTGGAACAGAAACACAAGTTTCCGTCAGCCAATGACGTACCGCGATGCGACACTGGGCGAGCCGTGAGCAGGTTGTCTGGTGAAGAGGACAAAATGATGTAAGCGGAGTGACGTCACACATTCTGGGCGCGGGTAAGGAGGGAAAAACGTCACCTGATGTAGCTCGTGTGTGAGCAGTTTTGGAGCAAGCATAGTGCGCTTGGTCACACCAGAGATTAGAAAAGAGAGATAAACCACTTGCAGAAATTGCTGAAGCCAGGCAGCCTGCGCCGCGACACGCATTCATTATTCATGAGCTGCCTTTGCCCCGCCCAAACGAAAGGAAAGCGTCAGTCAAATGCAGTCTCCTGAGTGATTTTATAATTTGGATTACACCTTTTTTCCCTTTTCTGTTTGCTTCATCCCACGCAATGTCAAACTCAATTTTGTTGTGAATAACATTCCTAAATATTTATATGTATTGGTTACTTTTATTTCCCTATCACCACAGCACCATTTTTCACGAGTCGAAAGATGACCTCCATTGCAGAAAACTATAATATTGGTCTTAACGAGATTCACTGTTTGTTGTAGTCTGTCTGTTTCTTGCTTAAGGGCATTTAATTGATTTTGTAACCCTATGGGTGTGTCAGACAAGAGAACAACATCATCAGCAAATAGCATTAAGAGCAAATCTGTTGCGCCAGGTATCATTTGTATTCCATGTCTCCCCTTCTTTGATAACTCCACTGCCAATTCACCGATGAAAAAGGAAAACAGCTGTGTGCTTGGCATACAACCTTGTTTAACCCCTCTTAGACACTGAAAAAAGTCTGAATAAATACCTTTGTCACGAACACATACAAGTACAGAATCGTAGATGCTTTTAACAGCCATGTAAAACTCCTGAGAGAGAGAGAGACAGAGACAGAGACTTAGAGAGAGAGATAGAGCACAATACAACGGTCTGCTTGGGCAACATGAAGCGTTCGTATATATATGAATTATATATATGATTATGTACATATAGATAGATTTAGATTTACATACTGATAGATCTATATGAAATTATGTATGTATGTATTCATGTATGTATGTATAGACAGATGTTAGAAGAGAGACAGAGCTGAATATGTGTTTTATGTTTTGATATATATATATTTTTTTTTTTTGAAGAAATGGTGATGTAAACCAGAAAGTGTGAAGAAAAAGTAGCGTTACGAAAACGCAGTTCAATAATTTATAACTGTCTCTCTCATGTGCAACATTGCGCTGGGGGAGGGGGGGCGGGGGGGGGGGAGTTGGTGGTGGGGGAGCTGCTTTATTTTCTTTTTATATTATCTACATTCAAGCAGATGCAAACGTGCTAAAAACCAAAGCAAAAATGAATCGGTTTTCATTGTATACAGCGAATCTTACTACACGTAGGAAATTCCAGGCGTAACTTAACTTTCGCTTTACTGCAGCTGAACCGTCGAACCGACCAGTTTCCTTCAGGTGGGGAAGGAGAGGGTGATTTACCCCCACCCTTCCGCACTGCGTGTGTGCCCCAAAACGGCTTCAGCACTGTTATAGACAGTAAGAAGGGGCCTGCCGCGAGTGGTTTATCTCTCTTTTCTAATCTCCGGTCACACCGGAAATTAGAAAAGAGAGATAAACCACTTGCAGAAATTGCTGAAGCCAGGCAGCCTGCGCCGCGACACGCATTCATTATTCATGAGCTGCCTTTGCCCCGCCCAAACGAAAGGAAAGCGTCAGTCAAATGCAGTCTCCTGAGTGATTTTATAATTTGGATTACACCTTTTTTCCCTTTTCTGTTTGCTTCATCCCACGCAGATGTCAAACTCAATTTTGTTGTGAATAACATTCCTAAATATTTATATGTATTGGTTACTTTTATTTCCCTATCACCACAGCACCATTTTTCACGAGTCGAAAGATGACCTCCATTGCAGAAAACTATAATATTGGTCTTAACGAGATTCACTGTTTGTTGTAGTCTGTCTGTTTCTTGCTTAAGGGCATTTAATTGATTTTGTAACCCTATGGGTGTGTCAGACAAGAGAACAACATCATCAGCAAATAGCATTAAGAGCAAATCTGTTGCGCCAGGTATCATTTGTATTCCATGTCTCCCCTTCTTTGATAACTGCCACTGCCAATTCACCGATGAAAAAGGAAAACAGTTGTGAGCTTAGCATACAACCTTGTTTAACCCCTCTTGGACACTGAAAAAAGTCTGAATAAATACCTTTGTCACGAACACATACAAGTACAGAATCGTAGATGCTTTTAACAGCCATGTAAAAATCCCCGAGAGAGAGAGAGAGACAGAGACAGAGAGAGAGAGATAGAGCACAATACAACGGTCTGCTTGGGCAACATGAAGCGTTCGTATATATATGAATTATATATATGATTATGTACATATAGATAGATTTAGATTTACATACTGATACATCTATATGAAATTATGTATGTATGTATTCATGTATGCATGTATGTATGTATAGACAGATGTTAGAAGAGAGACAGAGCTGAATATGTGTTTTATGTTTTGATATATATTTTTTTTTTTTTTTTTTTGAAGAAATGGTGATGTAAACCAGAAAGTGTGAAGAAAAAGTAGCGTTACGAAAACGCAGTTCAATAATTTATAACTGTCTCTCTCATGTGCAACATTGCGCTGGGGGTGGGGGGTGGGGGGGGGGGGGGAGGGGGAGGAGTTGGTGGTGGGGAGAGCTGCTTTATTTTCTTTTTATATTATCTACATTCAAGCAGATGCAAACGTGCTAAAAAACAAGCAAAAATGAATCGGTTTTCATTGTATACAGCGAATCTTACTACACGTGGGAAATTCCA
>NC_134877.1:7494343-7524343 GCF_041734735.1 Babylonia areolata
AAATTCATACCTCCGTCTGCTTGTTTCCCGGCTCCTCCCTTCATTCATCGATATCCCGCCACACTCACACCTCTGTCTGTCTGCCTCCAAACTTTCCTTTGCTTTCCTCAAAACTCACACCTCCACTGCTTGCTTCCACCCTCCTGCCTGCTTCCCACCCTCATGCCTTGCTATGCCCCACGCTTCACGACATCACTCCAAGCACAGACCCGTAGTCTGCTTGTTTTTCTTTACCCACACCCCTGCCTCCTGTGAATTGTATTGATCTGGCCTTAATGCACCCACCCAACACCAAACCATGATGCTGCAAACCATTATTTTCCTCCACTAACGTTGTGACACACATGGTCCTTGTGAGTTCGATTCATTCTGCGGTTAGAAAACCCGAGTCAGCTGTCATTTTGTGTTGTGAGCTGAATATATCAAGATGTCTTCTACGGTGTGGGCATTTCCTTCCGGAGATGCTCTATGGAATCAGCTTCAATGCCTTGCTTTACATATAAAAAAATAAATACAAAGTGGCTGCGGGATCCTGTGAAAGAAGTGTAACTCTAAATAGCTTCCAGTGTGCAACAGTCACCAGTTGTTTTCTTTGGTGAATTGTCTTTGGTAGTCTTCAGTGGGAGCGCCCTACGTAGTCTTCTGTGTAGGATAGCACTCATTAGCCTTCTGGTAGGATAGCACTCATTAGCCTTCTGTGTAGGATAGCACTCATTAGTCTTGTGTAGGATAGCACTCATTAGCCTTCTGTGTAGGATAGCACTCATTAGACTTCTGTGTAGGATAGCACTCTTGTCTTCTGTGGGGAATAGTTCCCAAAGGTCTTCTGTCAACAGTGATCTGAAAAAGAAGCGTGCAAATGTGTTATATGGAAAACAGTCCTCAGCGCTTTTCAACGTGAATTACCTATAGTCAACTGTCCTCTGTGATAAACGACCCTCAACAGCCCTCTCCAGAGAAAACACAGGTTAAAATGCTTGCTCTGTCCATTGACATGGCGACAGTGCACACAGAATGGTTCCACGTTGACTGGCAAATGAACCGGCTTTGCCGAACGGGGTAAAATTGGCGTGGGACACATAGGGCGTCGTTTTTTCTTTGTTTTGTTCTGTTTTGTGCATTGGGTGTTTGTGCTGAAGGACAGGAAGAGGGGCGGGAAAGGGGTGCTTTGAAAAACATCAGACTGGAGAGCGAGGAGTCAGGAGAGGATGGTGGAGGGGGAGGGGGGTGTGAGGGGGAGGGGGGAGAGGTAGCGGGGCTTCAGGAGGAAAACCTGTTTGTCCGGCAGGGGTAAGGGTTTTGGGGGAGGGGGGCGGGGGGTTGTTGATGGTTTTTAGGGGTGGGTGGGGGTGGGGTCCAGGGGTAAGAGGGGAGGGGCACTCGGATGGCGCGGCACCGGGACTGTAAATCAATGAGCAGATGGTGCGTGCTGGAACCCTACAGACACCGTTCTGTTTTGCTTGCGTCATGCGCCTGTCACTGCTGCACCGCTCTATGCTGGCGCTGTTGGGAGGAACGCATGGGGGTGACGGGGAAGGGAGGGCAATAGGTGTGGGGGTGGGGGTTCGACGAGATGTAAAGAAAAGTATTTTCACTGCACCTTCTGGCCTTTTGGCATTTCCTCTTCCACCCAACCCAGCCCCTTCCCAACCCCACCCCCCGCCCTCCCCGCCCCTCCCTTCCCCCCTCCATCTTCCGTTTGTCCCCTCCGTCCTTCCACCCTCACTTCTTTTGTGGTGTGCGGTTACTACTATTCTTGGAATTACCCCCCCCCCTCTCCCCACCCCCACTGTCCTCTTCATCCTCTTACCCCTTCGCCATCTGCGACTTCCGAACCTGGCGGCATCTTTGTTGTCTGTATCTGTCTCCATGTCTATCTTTGTGTCTGTCTGTCTCACAGTCTACCGTTTTCTTCTATCGCTCCGCTCTGCACGTGTTGCCGTACACCCGGCTGCCAGTTCTTCAGGTCAGCACAGGTCACACTGTCACAGGTCAGCACAGGTCACACTGTCACAGGTCAGCACAGGCCACACTGTCACAGGTCAGCACAGGCCACACTGTCACAGGTCAACACAGGCCACACTGTCACAGGTCAGCACAGGCCACACTGTCACAGGTCAGCACAGGCCACACTGTCACAGGTCAGCACAGGCCACACTGTCACAGGTCCTCAGCCTGACTGACACCGGCCAGTTGTTTTCACTGACAAGGGGAGAGGGAGAGAGGGGGGGGGGAGAGGAGAGAGATTTAAAGGGGAGGGGGCGTAAAGAAGACATTGTGATGAGAGAGAGAAAGGGGAGCGGGACCGGGGGAGGGGGTGGGAAGAGACAAACAGACAGACAGACAGACACAAGCAGACAGGGACACATGGCTGGCTGAAAACGGGGTAAAAAGCCCTCTCTTAAAAACGGGTGAACGTCGGAGTTGCAGCTTACCAATACATAAAATGAAGAAAAACCACCTCCATCCATCACAACCTGTGCCTGCAGCCAAACTATCAAACCGCCATACTACACGCATGTATAAAAGCGGGAATCAATTCTCCTTAATGCTGATGCAGCGTGAATACACTGTGCTTTCGGCTGCAGTGTACGTTTATCTGGCATTTTTCTGGTTAGTTAAATTCAATCATTTCTTCATCTATCTCTCTCCATCACTCATATGGGAAAAACGTTAACTTAAATTTATCAGATTTCTCATACAGGTCAAGTCTGAGCTCCTCTCGTGCTTCCCACTTGTTGGAAGCCATTGCCCTGATGCCGCTGGTCTGACCTCACCCCCCCCCCCCCCCCACCCCCCACCCCCTCCCTCACAGCACCCACGGACAGTCTTCGCTGTCGGCTGAGCGGCTGACACCACGAGCTGCGATGGATCAAACCTCGCTCTGCACCGAACATCTAATCTGTTGGGAGTGCTTGACCCCCGCTTCTGCCCTGTCCATAAATCGGCTCACACCGCGCCGAGCAGCCAGCCACTCTTAAAGCAGCTCGTCAGCTGGCATTACATTACATCACTCGCTGTGACCCCCCCCCCCCCCTCTCACTTTCTCTCTCTCTCTCCTCAGGCAGAGCAGCAAAACACTTCTTCCCACACCCCTCACCGCCCATCACCGTTCCCTGTGACGTCAAAGGCTGGGTGACGATCACATAACCACCCGATCGGTTCCTGATCGCATGAACTCCTCAATCAAAATCTTTTCTCTTCCCGTCTCAGCACACGCAGATCGGACAGCAAAGATACGAAGAAACAACAAATGCAAAATCTAACAGAGAAAATAAAGGCTGAAACACACGCATGATTTTGATAATTAGATATAATTATAAGTAAACACACACACACACACACACACACACACACACAGAGAGAGAGAGAGAGAGAGAGATACACAATCTGTTAATTTTTTCGGATTCTATCTTTCTTCAAAGCTTTCGTGGAATTATCATATTGACTATATACTAAACAAAGCAAGAAAAGGTCTAAATTTCCTTAAAATAAATTGTAAACAGCACTGGGGGCAAGATACCAAAGCGTTGATGACTCTCGCTACCTCCCTCGTACGTTCACGCTTGATATACGCTCAAGAGGTATTTTTCAGTGCTCCACTGCATTTGCTAAAGAAGCTGCAAAGCATTGATTGTAAGGCTTATAAACTCGCTCTAGGTGTGCCCATTCTTACATCAAAGTTTGGGACTTACAGAGAAGCAGGTGTTTTATCTCTTGATGAACAAAGGAAAGCTTCAGCCGCGAAATTCGTTACCAAATCTTTCGCATATGAAACCTTTTCAAAAGAAGAAGCTAATTTGAGTTCACAAAAAGATTTTGCTAAAAGAGCTAAGACGATACATTCTATGACATCCATTAATACATTTGCATCGGATATCATTAGTGCTACGGAATCAAAAGACAAGCAAATTGCAGAAGTACCTACTTTTTCACCAGTCCCTGAATGGGAGCAGTGTAAAGCTACCTTTGACATAGATTATACAGATTTATCCAAGAACCAGTCACCATTTTTGTTAAAACCTGAAGTGCTCTCACATATAGAAAATCAATATTCAAATTATCTAAAAATATACACAGACGGATCTGTTCTAGAAGATGGTAATTCAGGAGCGGCTTTTGTAATTCCTTCATTCAGAATAGAAAAATTATACTATATTGGTAGAAAATATTCCATTTTCACAGCTGAACTTATAGCCATACTTACGGCCTTAAATTATATTTCAGACATTCCGAAAACTGTAGGTGAAATTTTATCATGTGTAGACTCAAAGTCAGTATTATAAGCTATAGAATCTCCAAATTCAAAGAAGCGAATTGAGATGACAATGGAAATAAAACATATTATTCACCAACTGACAAAACAGGGCATTAAAATAACTTTCTGTTGTGTACCTTCGCACTGTGGAATATCTTCAAATGAGTGGGTAGACCAAGCAGCTAGAAGAGCAGCACGTATTTCGAAGGCGCAGTACAACTTAACATCCAGTTAGATCTACATGAATGCATTGGCTGTATAGAAAATGTATCTAGAAATCGATTTAAGAAATTACTTATAGATTCACATAATCAATATTACCAATGTTGTGTAAACACAAAGAATGCAGCTAATCCCAAACATTTTCTAAATTCGACACTAGCAGCACATTCAAGACAAATTATAAGTCTAATGTATAGACTTCGTATAAATGCCTTTCGTACAAAATTTTCTAAAAATATAAAATGTATATGCGGTAAGCAAATAACTGTAAGCCATCTACTCATTCATTGTCCGAGCATAAGGCAGTTACTTCCAAAAGATGTAGTTGATGACCTTTCTTCCAATATTTCATTAGCCACTGAAAAGATTTTGAATGATTATTCATTGCTTGGAATGTTTTCAGAAATTTTAAACTCCAGTCCAGTTGGTATCCTCCTTTGATGTATTATATTTAATACTGTTATTTATATTTACATTGTTGTAGGTTAATACTTGTTGATATGCATATACATATTCTCCTTCCCATGACAACTCATTCAATACACACCACAACCTCTTTAGACTTTTTCTTATAATATACTTTTCCTCTGATACATAACATGAACTTTTTTCTCTTTTTTTCTTTTCTTTTTTACACTAATATTCACATGCATTCCCTTTCCTTTATACACTCCTTTACTCCTTTCCGTCTAAAAACACTTGTAGTGAATAGACGTTAAACTGAAGAAGAAAACACACACACACACAAACACACACACACACACACACACACACATATATATATATATATATATATATATATATATGTATGTATGTATATATATATATACTACACTTATAACAAATGACGTAATGTTATTTTTTACGCCATTTTTCTGACCTTATATGACGTCTTCTACTACGTAAAGATATCCTGTTACAAATATTCCTTCAATTGTCTATGTTCACATCTCTTTCTCACTCTCACTTTCACTCTCTCTCTCTGTATCTCAGTGATATATATAATATATAAAAAATAAAAAAAAACCACAGCAGTTCCAGTGCTCTCATTCATGACAGCTCCAGCTATCATATTCTTCAGAAATACAGGCAATGATAACAACAGCAGAAGCAACAACAAAGAACAATAATAATGATGATAATGATAATATCAGTGATGATGATGATGAGATTACCTCACATCCACAAGGTATACAATTTCCCATCCAATGTATGTATTGTGAGACCAGACTGGCAGAAGAAGGCGAACTCTGTGAGCGAGGCGCAGGCTACACCTTCTTTTGGAGTGGTCGCGGACCTGAGGAGAGACGTGAGGCTGGAGTTGGCTTTGCAGTGAAGACAACCCTAGTTGGAAAGCTGGCTGGCCCCCCGAAAGGAGTGAACGATCGCCTGATGACGATGAAACTCCCTATATGCAACGGGAAGAAGTTTACCACCATTGTCAGTGCCTACGCGCCCACCATGACCAACCCGGATGAGATCAAGGACAAGTTCTACGAGGACCTGAACGCTGTCATCACCACTGTTCTCAACGCAGACAAGCTCATCATTCTTGGTGACTTTAACGCGAGAGTTGGTTGTGACAGCACCTCCTGGGAAGGAGTGATACGGAAGCATGGGGTTGGTAACTGTAACAGCAATGGCCATCTACTTCTCCAGACATGTGCTGAGCACGACCTTCTTATCACAAACACCATCTTCTGCCTCCCTACCCGTAACAGGACGTCATGGATGCATCCTCGCTCTGGGCATTGGCATCTCATCGACTTTGTCATCGTCAGGAAGAGGGACAGGCAGGACGTACGAGTCACGAGGGCCATGTGCGGCGCCGAGTGCTGGACAGACCACCGCCTTATCGTCTCCAAGCTCAACCTCCGCATCCAGCCCAAGAGACGGCCTCAGGGCATGAAAGCACTCAAACGCCTGAATGTCAACAAGCTGAGCTAGGCAACATCAAGCAGAGCTTTGCTGACACCCTAGAGGAACGCCTTGAGTCCACCGTGATGGACAACCAGAATGTGGAGGCAGCATGGGGTGCACTGCATGAGACGGTGTACAACTCTGCCATGGAGTTCCTGGGGCCTTCTGTCAGGAAGCACAAAGACTGGTTTGATGAGAACTGCACTGAGATCAAGCAGCTGCTAGAAGACAAACGCCAAGCCTACAGAGCCCACATTGAAGATCCCAAGTCACAGTCAAAGAAAGACATACTGAAGAGCGCACGCAGCACCCTCCAGCTGAAGCTGCGGCAGATGCAGGATTCCTGGTTGAGCAACAAAGCTGATGAGATCCAGGGCTTTGCAGACAGGAACGACATGAAGAACTTCTATAACGGCCTGAAAGAAGTCTACGGTCCCACCACCTCCGGATCTGCTCCACTCCTCAGTGCTGATGGTTCTATCCTGATCACTGATAAGGACGGGATCCTTGAGAGATGGGCTGAACACTTTGACAGTGTACTGAACCGCCCCTCCACCATCAATGATGAAGCCATCGACTGACTCCCCCAGGTGCCAGTCAGTGAGTCGTTGGATGCCATTCCAACTTTGGAGGAGACCCAGAAAGCTATCCGTCTGCTATCCAATGGCAAAGCCCCTGGCTCAGACTCCATTCAAGCTGAGGTCTACAAAGAAGGTGGTATGGCGCTGACTGAAAAGCTTAATCAGCTGTTCCAGCTCATCTGGCAGCATGAGGCAGTTCCACAGGACTTCAAAGACGCTTCCATCATACACCTGTACAAGCGCGAAACAAATCGTCAGGCCTGTGACAACCATCGTGGAATATCCCTGCTGTCCGTCGCAGGCAAGACTCTGGCCAGAGTGCTACTCAACCGTCTCATAGCGCACCTTGAGCAAGGTCTCCTACCAGAGAGCCAGTGTGGCTTCCGGAAAGAACGCGGGACTATCGACATGGTGTTTGCTGCCAGGCAGCTCCAGGAGAAGTGTCAGGAACAGAACGCCGACCTTTACTCCACCTATGTCGATCTGACCAAGGCCTTCGATACTGTTAGCAGAAATGGCCTGTGGAGAATCATGGCGAAGTACGGATGTCCCAGAAAGTTCATCACCATCATACGGCAACTACACGATGGGATGCTGGCCCGAGTCCAAGACAACGGAGAGACTTCAGAACCATTCCCTGTCTCCAACGGAGTCAAGCAAGGGTGTGTTCTTGCCCCCACCCTGTTCAGTCTCATATTTTCAGCCATGCTGACAGATGCCTTCAGAGACGCTGACGTAGGCATTGGCATCAGGTACCGCACAGATGGCTCACTCTTTAACCTCAGGAGGCTTCAAGCAAAAACCAAGGCGAGGACAGACACCGTCAACGACTTCCTGTTTGCTGATGACTGCGCTCTCAACGCTGCCTCCGAAGCTGACATGCAACACAGTGTCGACAAGTTCTCTGCTGCCTGTGACAACTTTGGCCTCACAATCAGCACAAAGAAGACTGAGGTGATGCACCAGCCAGCTCCAGGAAAGCCTCACGTTGAACCAAACATCTTCATCAACGGGCAACGACTGAACGCGGTGGACAAGTTCACATACCTGGGTAGTACACTCTCTCGCACAGTTGTCATCGACGACGAGGTGAATGCCAGACTCGCCAAAGCCAGCGCTGCCTTCGGCAGACTCCATAAGAACGTTTGGAACAGGAGAGGCATCACCCTGGAGACGAAGCTCAAAGTATATACGGCCATAGTTCGCACGCCAGACCACCGGCTCCCCAAGAAACTGCTGTACGGCGAACTCCAACATGGCAAGCGTTCCCATGGAGGCCAAAAGAAGCGCTTCAAAGACACTCTGAAAGCTTCTATGAAGGCCTTCAACATCAGCCACAACACATGGGAGCTGAATGCAATGGACAGACCAAAGTGGCGTTCAGCTGTCCACAAAGGCGCCAAATCCTGTGAGGCCAACAGAATCGCTGCAGCAGAGCAACGCAGACAGGCCAGGAAAAGCAGTGCCAGCAAGTCCCCGACACAATGAAGTTGAAGGTTAGTACACTCTCTATACTTGCTCTATTAAACAGGGTTATTACTGAATATACACTTCGAAAAAAAAGCTTTTCGTTTTTAAATGGAACTTCATGTCCAAAGTATTGAAGACGTTTTGCTTTCAAGGAGATACATGAAGATGGGCAGGAACATCTTATAACAACACCAAATCTTGTGTCGTAGTTAATGGTCAGATTTCTAAATGGCTCCCCTGTCCACACTGCGTCAGAACCTTCCGGGCGCGGATTGGCCTGACCAGTCATCTGCGCACCCACAGAGCCCAACCCACCCACCCCCAGGATGACTAGATGGTCCTCGTCGATCCCGACGGACGAACCACATGTATTGTATGACATTGAAATGAATAATAAGGCACCGAAACAGCCAGCAGTAACACAGTTGATAAACTATCAAAAATAAATTAATGATAAAATAAAATAATAAATAAATATGATCTGAAAGCAACAATCATACAGTTTATGCATTTAAGCACTTAAAGGCAGAGATCTACGAGTTCATTTACAGTAAGTAAAAATACAAAGAAATAAAAAAGAAATCTAAACAAACAAACAAACCGATAAAGAAAGAAACAAACAAACAAATGAATTTTTTTTGAACAAGCAAACACTCCGATTAAATAGTGTCAGTGACGTAATAGTAGACTGTCATGATTGATCCATCAAGACCTTGCAAATATCATCCTGTCGTTATAACACAAAGTATCAATAACATGCATCTTTCACACACACACACACACACACACATACACACACACACTTCTCCGCTCTCCGTTCTCACCCCATGAAATGGGGACGCAGGCAGAAGAAAGAGACCAACACCAGCCTCCTAGCAATGGCGAGATCATACCAACAACAGTATGTACAACTCATAAGACTAAATAAAAGTAAAATAACTTCTTCTGTTTTTTAAGTATGTGGAAGTATGTTACTACCCCCACAACCCACACCCTGGGTATATTGATACTATTTGGATCACTGCATTATTTCTGTGTGTTCATGACTGATAGCTGAGGGCACAAAAGACTTCTGCTTCCTGGATGTTCTACACTCAGCAGTTCTTTGTATTTTCCCAAAGCAAGTAGCCCCAACTGAAAATGAACGTGATAAGAGCAATCTGCCATGCTTCTGATCACCTTTCCTTTCGACTTGTTCTTGACCAGTTCAGCTAGGTTTGGCAGCTCAACATCAATAGCATCAATGGTTTTCTTAGCCTGTCTGGCCATTGTGTCAAGTCTATGTCTGCCATATGCAGTACAGCCAAACCACTACACAATGAAGTTGAAGGTTAGTACACTCTCTATACTTGCTCTATTAAACAGGGTTATTACTGAATATACACTTCGAAAAAAAGCTTTTCGTTTTTTAAATGGAACTTCATGTTCAAAGTATTGAAGACGTTTTGCTTTCAAGGAGATATATGAAGATGGACAGGAACATCTTATAACAACACCAAATCTTGTGTCGTAGTTAATGGTCAGATTTCTAAATGGTTCAATGTGCAGCGCGGGTGTAGACAGGATGACCATATATCACCATATTTGTTCCAAATGAGTGTTGAAATATCGGCAATGATAACGTAGAACTCAAAATATCTCAATATGTATATAACACAAAATTTCTTTTAGCAGGCGATAAGAAATCATTTGAAACTCGTATGAATATATCAGGCACTTTGGGGCGAAAATCATGATTGTAATGAACTTAAGAAAAATAAGTGCAATGTGGTTAGGCAGCCGCCATAAAATCCTCAGCCCATTACATAGATCATTTGTAGATGGAATGGAGCCCTGCACAATTCAAAATATCAATGTCTGGTTTATTAATGATTTGAAATTTTGTACACAAATACATTACGCAGAAAGATACCAAACATTTATTCAAAATCTCGACAAGGAGAAAGTTGACTCCAGCTGGAAGAGTCGCAAAATTAAAACCGCTCATTTTATCGAAATGGATACATTTATAAAATGGTCATTTTATGTAACATGGAGAACTCAAGCAAAAGTATCATATGGATATCGACTTTTTTACTTTTTGTAGTTACAGGTTTGCCATATTTAAGCCAAATTATCATACAAATATCGGTTTTCCTACTCTTTGTGGTTACAGATTTGAAATATCAGAATGTATAAGAAAGACTTGAAGATAATGATAAAGCATAAAGACGCTCTCACCACCACCACCCCCTCTCCTCACCACCCCCCTCTCCTCACCCCCCCCCCCCCCACCCACTCTCTCCTCATCACCCCCCTCTCCTCATCCCCCCACCCACTCTCTCCTCATCACCCCCCTCTCCTCACCCCCCCACCCACTCTCTCCTCATCACCCCCCTCTCCTCACCACACTTCACCACCACCCTCTCCTCACCACCCCGCTCTCCTCACCACACCTCACCACCACCCTCTCCTCACCACACCTCACCACCACCCTCTCCTCACCACTCCGCTCTTCCCACCACACCTCATCACCACCCTCTCCTCACCACACCTCACCACCACCCTCTCCTCACCACCACCCTCTCCTCACCACACCTCATCACCACCCTCTCCTCACCACACCTCACCACCACCCTCTCCTCACCACCACCCTCTTATTACATCCTCTGACTTCTCTCTGTCCCTCATCGATGTAAGCCAATCCGGCTTCTACGTATATGCCTTGTGAACGGGAAAGCTCGATTTAGAGTTGAATTTATTTTTATTTGGATGTGGGAAAGACTTTTAACCTATTGTGTGTTTTTAACTTTGTGGGTTTTTTTCCTTTTTTTTTCTTTTTTTCTTTTCTTCTTTTTTTCATGAAGTGGGTTTGTTGTTGTTATGGTGATTTGATGACTGCCCTGATACGGCCTTAGCGACCGGCTGGGCTGTAAGCTGTATGATTTCATTGTATTCGATTGTTGTCGTCAGTTCGACCATTGAGTGTGCAAAGATAAAATGTCGTCATCTAAAAACAAAATCTTCTGCCATTTCCCACGGTGTCATTGCCTTCACATATGAATGCGCACGCGTGTGTGTTCTGCGTGTGTTGTGTTGTGTTGTGTGTGTGTGTGTGTGTGTGTGTGTGTGTGACACAGAGAGAGAGAGAGAGAGATAGATTGCCGAATATTTCAACGCTAACGATGATGTTGTGCGAAGTGTAGTCGCGATATATCGGGAAAGGAGTAGTGGCTGGAAAATCAAAATTGTGATGAGAAAAAGGATACATGCTGGACTGACTTTTACGACAAATAAAATGCTAATACCACCATTACCTCTCTCTCTCTCTCTCTCTCCTCCTCCTCCTCCTCCTCCTCCTCATTCTCCTCTTCTTCTTCTCCTCTTCGAATTGCTGAATGGGCTGAACGGCTCAGTAGCAATGAAATTCGTTCGTTCTCTTCTTCTTCTCTACTCCTGCATAGCATCACAACGAGTCAGACCTCTACAAACCCCCGCCCCCGCTACCACCACCCTTCCCTTATCCTCCTCCTCACACAAACCCCGCCCCTTCAGATAAAAACATGGAAAATCACCTTGCCGAAAGATCTCGTTAGGATTTTGGGCTGAACGATGACGAGAAGAAGAAGATGATGATGATCATGGTGATGAAGAAGATGAAGAAGACGGGGGGAGTGATGGGTGGTAGTCCTGACGGTGGAACGGGAGGGAGTGCTCTTGCGCGCACGTGTGTGTGTTTGTGCAGATGTGTGGGGAGAGAGAGAGGGGGGGGGGGAGGACAGAGAGGAGAGAGGGGAAGGAGAGATATATATATAGAGAGAGAGAAGAGAAAGCACACTAACAGATGAACAGAATGGGTCCAGGGATGGAGGAAAGCCAGAATTTCTACACTTCTTCTACCTTGCCCACCCACTCCCCTCACCCTCACCCCTTCTCCACCTCTTCATCCCTCCTCGCTCTCCCCCCCCCCTCCCCGCTCCCCTCCCCTCTTCACCCTCCCCTGCCTGTGGGGAAAGGGAAAGAGTGTCGAGGGGTCGGGTGGTAATTTGCGGCAAGCGGGGATCGATGTTGGTGTGCTTCGCCGCCAGAGCCGCTTTTTAGCCCCCCTTCTCCCATTCCCCCCCGTCCGCCCCACCCCACCCCACCCCCAGCCCACATCCTACACTCCCCCCCCCCCCCGAACCCCCCCCCCCTCCCTCACTCCTTCCTCTTGTGACAGACCAAAATGCACCTCCCATGTCCAAAACACCCCCTCCCCTGGACACTCTACCCCCGCACCGACGTGCCATTACCGCCCACACCATTTTGTCAGACATGACAAATTAGCCTCCAGTGTCTCTGGGAGACAGTTCCCACTGTCTTCATGAGACCCCTTTGTACCAAAGAGGTTCATTTCTGCAAGATCTTGGGGTTACCACAGATCCTTCATATTCAAGTCTTCATCTCCTCATATCGTAGTTCATCTCATAGACTTTGAAGCAGGCTGAAGCGAACGACGCAGGGAAGAAATCAATGCGGGCAAAAGGGAACGCTTCAAGCTCAAATGGAGACAGTTAAAAAGGGAAATAATTTCGACCAGAGACGGGGGAAAGGGGGGTGGGGGCTGGGGGGTGGGGGGGGTATACCCAGTGTGAAAGAGTGCTGGCTTGTCAAAGTCAGTGTTCGACAGAACACAGTTGGTCATCGTCCACTTACACTTGTGTGTCCTTACAATCACCCTTCACTAGCTCTGTTGCTCTCTGAGCCGAATTTTTGCTATTCACTCAGTACTGCATTCTCATTCGTTTTTCTTTAATTTCAGTGAATGAAACATTCTGTTCTGTGTAAGAATATATATAAAAGGCTGTGGGTTTTTCTTATGAAAAACACCCGTCACGAGTTTATAATAAATTAAGACCGTGCTTGTATGCGAGCTCCTTTTTGTCCTATCTGCTGTGTGCTTGTGTTTGTACTGTAACGCTACAATTCGAATACTATACTGTAAAAATCATGGGAGGGGGGCTTGAGGGGGATATTCAGGTATACCAAGAGTGTCCGGGCGACAGGTTGAGGTGGGGTGGGTGGTCATTCAGCCGAGCGAGGTGAGCCAGTCCGGCTGTACGACCCTATCTTTGGTTCCTTCATCAAGGAGCTCAGTCAGCTCTTGGTCAGCTTGCATGCCTGCCGCTCCACCACAACAAAGGACTGCAGGGGGTGGGGGTGGGGGGTGGGGTGAGAAGTGTGGAGAGGGTGAGACCTGGAGGATGGGGTGAACAGACGGGGTAGGGGCGAGGGGGAATGATGTAGGGAGCGATGTGCAGGAAGATGGTTGTCTTTCCCCAGGTCCACATAACACCATCCCCTGTGTGCTCTCCCTCCTTCCCACTCTCACCATTATCCTTTCCCCTGCTCCTGACTTGTGTGGTAAGTTTTTGAGGAATGTCCCCCTCCGCCCCCCCCCCCCCTCCGCCCGCACACCCCCACCCACACACGAACACCGTCTTCACCTTTTTCCTATTTTTCTTCTTCATTTTACCCCCACAAACTTGAAGTCTCCTTTGTACCAAACTGTCGCAACCCCTCCTCCACCTCCCTCCCCCTTCCTGCCTCTTGAAAAAAAAAGTTTGAGAAGTTGGGAGGAGAATGGGGGTCCGTGGGACAGAGAGAGTGAGGGTGATGCTTGATCTACAGAGACTGAGAGAAAAAGAGAAATTGAAACTCTGACACACATATACACCCCTCTCCCCCCAACCCCCGCCCCCCAACACACACACACATACACACACACACACACACACACACACACGATAAACATAGAAAAAGAGAGACATTACAACACGGCATTCCAAAAATGAACATGGGAGGTATATGATACCAGTGAAAATTAGAAAATGATACCAAAGTACGAAAAAAGACTTTCTTATTTAAAAACCACCGTAATGTGAGCAAAAACTGAAGTCTACTTGGACTTTGTTTTTTTACATCCAAAACTGTTTGAAAAAAGACACGGACTATCATTTGTGGACACACACACACACTGACTGACTGACTGAAACCATTTATTGTCAGATTAACTGTTTGTTGTACTGACATCAGTCATC
Source organism: Babylonia areolata (assembly GCF_041734735.1). Taxonomy (NCBI): domain Eukaryota; kingdom Metazoa; phylum Mollusca; class Gastropoda; order Neogastropoda; family Buccinidae; genus Babylonia; species Babylonia areolata. Next base: position 7,508,854 of record NC_134877.1, read on the forward strand.
AAAGAGCTGATTGCTAGGGTTTTATATGCAGCGTAAATCACTTCACACTTCCGTTCCCACAACACTTTTCCTCAGTTTGCATCTCACAATCAGATTCAGTTAAAAAGAAGGGAAAAACGCTATTCTTTAAGGACAGTCGCTTCCGGTGCCTGCCAGCCGAATCACCAGATGTATCAGGGGACTGGGGCTTGTCGAGCGAAAAACAGCTTTGAGCTTAGGACGAATGCAGCAGCGTGGTAGGAGAATATGAATGGAAATGAGAAATAAAGCACATGTCACAGCGGGCGAGATAAGTCTGAATCAATATTCCTGGGGTGTCTCTTCTTCCCACTGTCCCCGATGTTTGGGCTTTCCTGGTTTGCTTGTTGGGTGTCCAAGGAAAACAGCAGACTGTGAAGGTGGATCTCTGTCTCTTATCTGTGAGCGGCAGAGCCAGTGGGCACAACGTGTCGTTGCACAGAGCTGTGTGAACACTTCCTCCGGGGAGCTGTCAGCTGTCGGTGTCTGTGTGTGCTTGAAGGAACACCACAGCTTCACGCAGGCCGGAACAGGAAATGACGTCACCAGAAACCGACAGGATGCCGGTAGTGGACTGACCATGAGTGAAAGATGTTTGCGATGGAATGAGAAAGGCGGCACCTGGGTATAGTGCCATTTAAACGACATAAACACATGTATTGTGTGTGAGCACATACGCGAAATGCGAAGACTTGCGTAATGATTTTGTTTATTTGCTTATATCATTGCTTTCAGTTTCTTCCTGCTGTTCAGTATTTGTACCCTTCCTCCATATCAACGGGTCAAAATAATAAATATCATTGTTCATTGTAATTAACCGTCAACACGCCTCTCTCTCTCTCTCTCTCTGAATGTGTGTGTGTGTGTGTGTGTGTGTGTGTGTGTGTGTGTGTGTGTGTGTGTGTAAGGTGGGAGACAGAAAAACAAAGAACGACGCAAAAGTGACATACAATTAGAGGCAGACTAAGAAGGGAACAGAGACAGAGAAGTCACGAGAAAGAAACGTGCGGTAACCGTTGAGACATAAACATTTCCACACACACACACACACACACACACACACTATGAAAAAACTACACAAAGACTGACATACTGGCAGACAGTCAGAGAGACAGCAGTAGACGGACAGACAGACAGACAGACAGTGACAGACAGAGAGACTAACAGACAGACAGACGAACAGACGACAGACAGACAGACAGACGTACAAACAGACAGTCAGACAGACCCAAGACGTCCTGTGACCACAACTCACCCGTCAGGCCTGGTGTCGGGCACAGCACGGTCCATGGGCAGCAGGTCGCTGGCCGTCACGTTGTAGGCATGCTCCAGAAAGCCGTCCCTCTTCAGCCTGCTGCCTACCTCCACCACGTCCCCCCGCCTCTCACCCCTCACGCCCCCTCTCCGCCACACCCCGCCTGACCCTGACCCTCCACCCCGGTATGGTGACTGTGTAGCACGGGCCTTGTGGGGCGTGTCGGGCTGCTCTTTGCTCACGTGCTGTGCTGAGGCAGCGACCTGACCGTCTGCAGTCCTGTGTGATGCGGATGACGCGGCATCCTGATTGTCTGCAGTCCTGTGTGATGCGGATGACGCGGCATCCTGATTGTCTGCAGTCCTGTGTGATGCGGATGACGCGGCATCCTGATTGTCTGCAGTCCTGTGTGATGCGGATGACGCGGCATCCTGATTGTCTGCAGTCCTGTGTGATGCGGATGACGCGGCATCCTGATCGTCTGCAGTCCTGTGCGATGCGGATGACGCAGCAGAGTGGCTGTCCCTGGTCAGGGGTGGTGGTGATGATGCTTTGTGACTGACTGCCGTCACACGGGAAGCTGGTGACAGAACGTGAGTGTCCGGGTTCTGAAGGGATGCAGAGAACACTGCACCCTCACTGTCTGTGGTCCGGTGAGGGGAAGATGATGACGCTGCCTGAGTGAAAGAACTGTGTGAAGGACGGTGTGCTGCTGTGTTCCAGGACTGTGACAGATGTTCAAGCGGTGTAAGCACAGACTGTTTTTCCACAAAGTGATTGTCATCATGAATCAAGGTTTTGATGACTACTTCCCTGCGGCGTACAAATGATGAAGATGATGCTTGGTCATTCACATGGAATCTGTTCACACCTCCATTGATTGTAGAGGGTGCAGAATCTGATGGGTCATGTGAGGGGGGGTTACCCACGTGCTGAGTGTCTGTGGTGTGCCGGGAGGAAGGCATCACATGACTGACCCGAGTTGTGTCCCGGAGAGAGGGAGCCACGACAGGGTGTGGTCGTGCCGTGTGTTGCTGCCCATCAACAGCATCTTCATATCCAGTTCCTGACACTGGGATTCGTTCAAGTTGTGTTTCTCGTTCCTTGTCTTTGAACGACAAAACAGGTGAAGAATACATGCTTTCCAAAGATACATCCTGTTTTTCTTTCACATAGAAGCTGTCAGCATTGGCATGTGTGACTTGGTATCCATGCTGGTGTTGCCCCTGTTGAGCTGTATCGTCTCCAAAGAAAGCAGGGCTGTTGTTGGCGTCGTTGACACTGTCCTCCTTGGTCAGCAGCATTCGCTGGTCAGGACCCACAAGAGCGAGCGACCTGGCCAGTGGTGCTCTGCCCACAGTGTCCCTGTCTGTCCACACATCGTCAGGTAGTGGTTGAAGAGCCCCATCCTTGCTGACAGCAACTGCTTTCCTCGTGGTGACCATGCCCATAGTGTAGCGGAGGTCAGTGAAGAGAGACGTCCTGACACTATCCGGTCCCTGGCAGGGGGGAAGAGAGAGGAGAGGGGACGGCTGCAGAGACAGGTGCACGACAGTGATCAGACACAGCCACACACTGACCACCACTCCCAGCCAGCTGGACCCACGCCACGGGCCGCTCACACATCGTGGGCGCCGCCACTTCCCTCCCCACCTCCACCGGCAAAGCCCCCTCCTCATGGAAGAGCGGCGCACGACAAGGGGGCAGAGCGTGGCCAGGGCAGGGCAGGACCACCGCTGGATGGGGGCCTGCAAGGGGCTGCCTCTCTGCCCTGCGTACGCTGATGTTGCATGTCACGTGAGGAGTACAACACAACGCGGTGTGACGATGCCTTTGGCTACAATGGCATCACTCTGGCGTTGTGAAGAACACAGCCACACATATACATTCCGAGGAATGATTGAGCATTAGATATAACCCATCATTTTATTTCACTGCACTATTTTTCATGAACGCCTACATGATACACACACTTTGTCATCACAAACACTGAACCGACACTGCAGGGAAAATTCTCACTCCCCATCCTGTTCTTTCCCAGTTTTTATGGTTTCTGAATATGCACATCAAGAACAGCCCCTTCATCACACCGCACGTCGATGTTTACAGCCAGGAAGGTTTCCGATATAAATGTATTCTGTGTGGAAGATGAATTGTGCTGCCAATGCCAGACATGTCGATTAGCGCGGTATGCGTGCCTCAAAGACCTGATTCAGGATAAACATGCCGGTGGCAGGAGCGCATGCCTCAAGGAGCTGGTCTTTGTGCGAGACGAGAAGGGCTGTTGCTCAGAGCTGTCCCGGCAACGTCTCACTCCCCACTTATCGGCACACACATCGGTCAGAGCCGTGTCCTCTCCCTCCTGGCCGCGCCGGCCACATGAAAAACACATCTCTCACGCTCACAACCAAGCCACAAGCTCGCAAAGCCCATCCCCTGCCCATCTATCATTGGCAGCAACTAAAAGCTTGGGCCATCAAGTCGAAGACTAGCGCTTGTTGTCATTTGTCAAGCAGGAAGAAGAAGCCAAAGAGAAAAAAGAAAAAAAGGGAGGGGTGTGGGGGGGTGGGGGGCTTAAAAGAACAGCAGCAGAAAAGCTCTTAACTTGGGAACCCCCCCCCCCAACCCCCCCCTGGCAAGGAGCATGGAGAAAACGTGAGAGAGGAAGATCAAAGTCCCATTGGGCCACGTGTCTGAGGGGAACATGACGTAAATGGCTGTACGGTATTATGCCTTCAGCAGCCAGAAATTGGACTTGTCACGACAAATCAAGACAGAACTTTGTTCCAAGAGAGAGAGAGAGGGGAGAGAGAGAGAGAGAGAGGGGGGGGGGAGAGAGAGAGAAAGATCTATGGCCACAGGGTGGACCGCAGTGAAGAAATCTAATACAACAGAAGAAAGAAAGAAAAATAAGCAAACAAATAAATATTTCTGACAGAACGACATTATTTGAACACCAAGCTGACAACCGCACAGACCACAGGTTACTTTGAGATGAAAATGTGTCTGCTTTCCTGAGAACCGGCAGTTAAATGACTCCTTGTGAAATTCAGAACCTGGCAATGGGTGAGTGCCAACAAAAAAAACAACTGAATTAAAATAAATCAAATTGAATTAAAATGAATAACTGAAACAGCTATGTGTCACTGTGTGTAGCGTATCCTTTCTTCATTCAACAGCAACAGGAATGATGGCTGCCATAACCGACACTAACCTTTCAATCATCTAGTCAATGCAGATTTGAATCGATGGTTGCAGGACTGTTGTTCCACAAATACAATATGTGTCATTTTGCATAACACCTGGAACTATCCATTTGAATCAACAACTGCAGACAAAGAGTCTTGACAGCAGACTTTTAAAAAAAACATTATATTTACTTACTAAATCATTCATTAATTCATTTACTAGTTTGTTCATTTCGTATTTGTTCATTCTTTCTTTCGTTCATTCATTCACTTTGTATGATAAATACGTCGGCCACTCAGGCAGCAGATTTCAGTCTTTTTTTCTCTTTTTTTCATTCAAAAAGGAAGTCAGTTTACAAGGAAGTAATTTCTTTTTCATCAATTCCTTAACTCACATTATGTGATACGTCATAGTAAGACAGCAGATTTTGATTCACTGTAATGTAGGTATGCTTATTCATTTATCTGTTTATCTTCATTTAACAATTTATTTATTGCTTTAGTTTGCAACTCATTCAATATACAATTAATGATGATAAATAATCACAAAGGAGACAGAGTTTCATGTTATGTATGTAGTTAGGTTACTTATTCATTCATCGAAATTTTTTTTTTTCATCATTTATTTATTCATATTTTTCCCTTCAACGAACAGATCCAAAAGCTTCAGATTCAATGAACACCACCACTCATCTGGGACGAAAGTTGTATTCTCCGGAACACCCAATCTCTCCCTGTGTGTGTGTGTGTGTGTGTGTGTCCCTCTGTCTTTGTGGAAGTGCGGGTGAGGGTGTGGGGATGTAAAGGGACAAGGGATGAAAGAAAGTATCCCCACCCTCCAACCATCAAAAGTATTTGTTTTTTCGTTTCTAGTTTTACTGTTTAAATATTGTTTGATGTTTTTAACCAGGGGAATCTACATTATAGATCGATTCTGAAATTAGCTTTTCAGTTTTTGTTGTTGTTGTTGTTTCGTAGTTTATTTTTTATTATTTTTATTATTAAACATTACCCTCTTGTTTCTTTTGTTTTGTTTTCCTCTCTCTCTCTCTCTCTCTCTCTCTCTCTCTCTCTCTCTCACACACACACACACACACACACACACACACACACATATATATATATATATATATATATATATGTGCGTGTGCGTGTGTGTGTGTGTGTGTGTGTGTGTGTGTGTGTGCATGGTTCTGGTTTTCCTTTTCAATATAGTTGTTGTTCCTTTTTAAGACATGGTGTTAATTTCATCAAGTTGACGGGCCATTTTCTCCTTTTCTCCTCCTCCTATTTATTCTGGACTCTATCGTTGTAGAGAAGTCACATTAGGGGAGCAGACAGACAGAGGCAGGCAAAAATCAACCATCAACAACGAAAATAAACAGATGAATAACTAACAGACTAACTAATTGACTAAGTACATCAATAAATAAACAAATGAAAACATAATAAAATGGATAAACAAATCAACCAATCAGTCTATAAAGATTCCAATATAACTCGTAAACCCTGATTTGTGAATGAGCACCAAATCAGTTCTGCCTGTTGCACACATTTAATAAGTAAATATAATGTTGTGTGTTTTTTTAATTGCACACTGCTATCATATGTCTATGTCAACTTTTAGTTTTCTGTTATGTCTATCCTTTAACTGTGATTATCACTGCCATGTGTGTATGGCTGTGATAGTGTATGTATGATTTACTGTAAATTACTTTTTAAGGGGTTTTGTTGTTGCTGTCTACTGTGATTAGTAATTGTAATGATGGTTTGCCCTAGGTTCACATCTTAATATGGTTTATCTATAGACATGTTGAATGACTGTGATTTTCTTGTGTTGGTTTTCTGTTTTACACCACATTTTAATTTCTCTTGTCGAGATAATAAAGTATTCTGTGTTATGTATTCTGTCTTCCCTGGCTTTGCCTTGTTTTGAACGAAAACCACACCTGACGACACTGTACTTGTGTTTTAGATTAGAACTAGAAGCCTTGTCACCTCTCACAGTTGACTGCTTTGTGATATAACTATAAACAAAATGATCAAACAAACATTGACAAAACTAACTAATGTCAATGAACATGAATAAAATGATACATATGTGGAATCACATGCAACTTGACATTATTGCAAGGAAACATATCATAAATTGGAAACTAAATATGAATAGATTAAGAAATCCATAGACACACTAGTTTTTACTATCAAAGATTTTAGTAAATGGTGCTCGGTTTATTAGTGTTATTGGTATTACAGTATTTTCTCTACTTTTTCATACATATAAAAAGAAATAGACAGACGGCAGATAGATAGATAGACAGACAGATAGATGGATGAAAAAGGATAACATGTAACTAACAATGCCTTATGGTATGCACTGAAAAAGGAACGAAATATTTGTGAAAACAGACATTAAAAACACGGACACATGTGGCACTGATAAGAAATGTGGTCCCATGTGGATTTGTTTTCTTCTGCATATCACCAGACATGACATATAGCAGTATAAGAACAGCGTGTCAGAAACAGCAGAATTCTGGGCATGAAACAGAAAACCTATTCATCGATAAAAAGCAGCAAAATATTAAAATATGTTGTAACTTACTTCTGGCTAAGACTGCATAGCCAGAAGTAAGTAGCAACATATCTTGATCATGGTAAAAATAAGCTAACTTTATACTTCGATTACTGCAAAAGTGAGTAACACATACTGAATATTGTCAAAGAAAGACTAACATTATACTTTCACAATTGTATTAAAGCGAGTAATACTAGATGTAGTGAATACTATACAAATGACTAACATTGCACTTCATTATGGCAAAGAAGTGACTGGCTGTCAAGAAAAGAAGGACACCATCTGAATAATAACAAGAAACGTCCAACACGTGTTGCAGTCCTGCATGTCAATCGTGTATTCCAAATGTTTTACATGTTTCACCAAATATCTATTCATATTTGACTTGGGCCTTCATTTTGCCTTGACTAGTTTTATATATTGTGAAAGATTACTTGACGGTTTGTTGGCTCATTCTGAGAAGGCCCATTGAGATGTTATTTCTTACAGCAAGCATGATGGAATGCTCGATCGCACACGGAAATCATACACACACACTCGCACACGCACACACACACACACACACACACACACACCACACCACACCACACCACACCACACCACACACGCACACATAAACACACACATGAACACATTCAGCGCGCGATCCTCCACATCCCCCATCCCCGTTTTTTGTTCGTTTGTTTTTTGTTGTTGGTGTTGTTGTTGTGTGTCGATTTGAAGATGGGCGAAAACCGGTGCAGGTGAGAGGGGTAAAAGAGTGAAACACACTATGTTGTTCTGGAGATACTGTTCAACATTTTTTGCTTATGGAGGTTTCTTTGACTTTTTCATGTTAGTTAAGATATTCTTGCGGCAAAAATAGGATGTGATTTTTATTTGCCCGTGAATATTTATTAAATCAATAGGGAGCACCTTGCATACATACACACACACCACCACCACCACCACCAACACCAAATTAGACAAGTATGTTCAGCATTTCACCTAAATTAACAGAGACTGAAGCAAACGCAACAGACGGGGCAATAACACTGGAAGACGCAGCACAAGCATGGAAGAAAACGAAGAATGATAAAAGCCCAAGAACGAACGGAATAACAGTGGACTTTTTTTTTTTTTTTTTTTTTTCGGAAACAGCTAGGTGTTTTATTGTGCGTTCTCTAAACCAAGGCTATGGTATGTCTATTACACAAAGGGAGGGTACTATAATCTGCTTACCAAAAGGAGATAAACCTAGAGACTGTTTCAGAAATTGGCGTCCAGTATCGTTATTGAATGTAACGAACAAAATATGTATCGCAAATGGGATTAAAACAGTTTTAAATAGACTCATCAATTAGGATCAAACAGGCTTTGTCACAGGAAGATACATAGGAGATAATTTAAGGTTTCTTTATTATACAGATAAAAGCACTTTATTATCATTACTATTATCATTATTATCATCATCATCATTGTCTTTTTTTTAAGAGAAAAATGTCTCAGGACTACTTGTTTCAATAGATTTTGAAAAAGCAATCGATTCAGTTAGCTGGAAATGTGTGCATTAAGTTTTAAAACAATTTGGTTTTGGTAACATATGTCGTTGAATGGAAGCATTTAAAACAAATATATAATCCACAGTAATAGTTAACGGCAAAGCTTCTGGAAGTATCCGGGTTCAACGTGGTTACAGGGAAGGAGATCCAGTCTCTCCCTATTTATTTATTTTGTGTGCAGAGATAATGGTTAGCAAAATCCGTGATATAAAAGGTATTAGGGCTGAATAAAATTAGTCAGTTCGCTGACGATACTTCTTTCTTTCTAGGTGACAAAAAATCTAAAGAAGAACTCTCCAAAGTACTTGGGGAATTTGAAGCAATCTCGGGATTAAAATCAAATCATGACAAAAAACGCAAGGTACGGCTGGGAAGTTAATATGATAGTAATACTATGTTTTTTGCGAATTTGAAATCTAAAATCCTAGGGTTCGGGTTTACAAATGACCTTCGTAAAATGGCAGAATTAAATATAACATACAAACTCAATGAAACAAAAAAGCTGTTTAATGTATGGATGAAGAGTAGCTATTCTTAAATCACTTATACTTATGGATTATGCTTCTAAATCCACCGGACGACAGTATAAAACAAAAACCTGCAAAAATGTGAGTTGATCTTGTATGGGACAAAAAAAGAGAGATAGATGTAAAATTCACAATGCATAGTATTAAAAACGGACGTGTAAATATTCCATACATTCCATCGTTTATAAAATCCATGAAACTCATATGGCTGAAAAATGCTGCGATCAGTTTTTTGGTCCAAAATGGAAAATATATTGTTAAAAGAATGTCAAGAGGTTGGAATGCACCAGGAATATGGCCCAGTAGCATTGAAAGTTGAAGGACGAAGAATAAATCATTTTTGGAAAGACATATTCAGCGGTTTTTCAGACGATTTTTTACACCGTGGATGTACATGAACAAGATGTTTTGAGGGACCACTGAGTGTTTAATAATAAATTTGACATTGGTGGCAGAGTTTTGTATTTCGAAGACTGGGTTAGAAAAAATGTCTATTAAGTAAAATACCTTTTAACAGAAAATGGAAGATTTTTTTCGTGAATTTCCAGACATAATTAATAACACAGTTCCAATTATGGAATGCAGTGGTATAGTTAACTCCATTAGACGCTTCTTAAGAAAAAATAATATTGTATTTATAGCAACAATCAGAATAGAGTGAAGTATAATAAAGCTTGTAATATCATGATAAAAGCTCCAAGGGGAACATATTTATTTTATATATATTGGAAAACCAGCTCCACCAAATGCTTGCAAAAGTGCGAACATTGTTTAAAAATCAAATCGAATCTTTTTAGATACAAAAAAGATACAAGAAATAGAATTAGAATGGTTCCAGATTAAAATTAATCATCGTGTCTTTGTGACAATTTCCATGTTCATGAACATGGGAGAGTTATAATAATAATAATAATAATAATGGTATTTATATAGCGCTGAATCTTGTGCAGAAATAAATCAAAGCGCTTTCGCACCAGTCATTCACACGCATGCATAAATCTAAAACTGGAGAAACTGAAGACAAGGAAGAGGCAGGCAAGGGAGGCTAATTTGGGAAGAGGTGGGTTTTAAGGCCAGACTTGAAAGAGCTGAGTGCGGAGACCTGACGAAGCGAAAGAGGAAGTTTATTCCAGTTGCAATGTCCAGAAACAGAGAAAGAACGGCCGAGAGTTTGAATCTGGGTATGCGTAAACAGTGTGGATCCGAAGCCGATCGTAGAGAGCGAGATGGAGTGTAGAGGTGAAGGCAGCCACAGAGATAGGAATGGGCAGTTTCGTGAATACATTTATAACATAGAGTGCTGATCTTGTACTTTATTCTGTGTGAGACAGAGAGCCAGTGGAGATATTGCAAAAGAGGAGTGATGTGCTCAGATCTTTTCTTTCTGAGGACGAGTCGGGCAGCAGAGTTTTGTATGCGCTGAAGGGACTGAATGGATGAAGCAGGCAAACCAGACAATAGAGAGTTACAGTAGTCAAGTCGAGAGAGAATGAGAGAAACGACAAGTTAAGAGTTAAGAGATAACAAATGTATTTTTTGTAAAAATGAAAAATACACGATCCTACATTACACATGGGAATGTAATCATGTACATTTATTTTGGACAGTTTGTACGATACTTAAAAAATGTCCAAACTGTGATAGACTTGATCTCAACCATGTGTTGGTGCATTTGGGATGCGACAATAAAACAAAAACTTATGGTTGCTTCTCATATATATTATTGATAGCCAAATTCTTTATATACAAATGTAGAATTGATAAAGTAAATCCAACAATACAAATGTTCATAAAAGATCTTAAAAAGGCACATAAACTGACAAGTATGTTTTTAAAATATCTATGGAATATAAGAATTTTGTGCGGCAGAAATGGGCGCCATACATACACATTGTACAATATTAAGACCTGTAACACATAGAATCAAGGTGTGGATGAATGATTATTGATACGTTACTGTAAACTAAGCATTAACTCTCTCCATACGAACGGCGAAAGAGACGACGTAACAGCGTTTCACCCCAGTTACCATCATCAAAATATTGCAAGCGGAAGGCTCTTATACTGAAGAGGTGAATGTTGACAAATAATACCACAATTCTGACGACGGAAGCTAAATGTTGGGTCATTCAGACACCCACTGGACATCCGAGGGGTCTGTGTAGAGGAGAAGAGAGGACTGGCCGTACTGAGTGAGTTAAAATCAATAATTGAATGAATACCCGTTGTTCTGATTATGCTTTGATGTGAAGGAGCATTGTAATATCACATGGAAGCAATGTGTGAATGAATACCCATTGATCTGCTTGTATTGCTTTGATATAAACTGAGTACAGCAATACCAATTGAATCAATGTGTTAACGGATATTTTAAAATGTGTCATTACTATAATTTCATTGTAAATTGTGCGTTATAATATTACACAGAACAATCTTTGAATGATATTTACTGTTCTGCCGATATAATTCCTGATGTAGAATGATTGATATTCAGAACAATATATTGCTGTGAACTCCCCAGTTTATAATATTATACTATTTCTGTAAACTGAAAATCTGAATAAAGTGGAAAGACGGAAAGAAAGGAACGTGAAACACTATTTGGATATATAGAAAGACGCTGGATACATCATCTGGTCTATACATCAGATGTACGTTTACAAGACATGAATACTGGCAAGAAAGATGAAGACGGAACGCAGGAACTTAAAGAAAACCAGAACGCTGATTTAAAGAAAAAAGATGCTGCTCCCAGCTGATCACCTGAACTGACAGTTCTCTGCCTTGTCCGCGGAAACTGGAGTTGCAACACGGCAGTAACACACACACACACACACACACACACACACACACACGCACGCACGCACGCACACACACACACACACACACACACACACACACACACTGCCCTTGTCACACAGCTCATGGGATTGGATGAAGCGTCACACCACCACAGCCCTCCCAGAGTCGCCCACACTACGGGTGATCGCCAACGGCTGATGTTCAGGATAGTCCTGACAAGCGCGACCGCTATCACTGTCATCAGCTCTCCCAGTGTACTCCCCGACAGGCACACACGCAGGTTTCGGGCCCCTCTGCCAATCTTAATTGAACCGCCGAACGAGGGCTGAGGCGCTCAGGAAACGGCTGCTCTGCCGCAAACCTGCCAATCGCCGAGAAGTAGCACACTGCGCTTTGCGGGCCTCACTCGGAAAGACCGGAGAAAGACAGGGAGGGGGAGGAGGGGGGGGGGGGGGGGGGGGGGTCGAGTGGGAAAGTGATGGGGGAGTGGGGAGAAAGGGGGGGAGGGGTAGAATGTAAGGAAAAGAGTAGTGAGTAGTGCTGGTAAAATGGATACATGGGGGATGTTTGCCGGGAGAGAGAAGACTGATGCTGAAACCATCCATCACACTGTACCCTCCTAGCACACCACGCCAGCTTGTAGAGTAAAGGGGAAGAGAAAGGAAGGTGATTAAGGAGAAAACTTGGGAACTAAACAGTGTGCGAGGTGTGCTGAGAGATGAAGGGGGGGGGGAAACAGAGTCAGGGAAGCCAGTGAAGTAGCTTTGCTTGGGCCAGCAGACAGCAAGGGCCACCCTCCCTCCACACCAGTCTGGTACACTCAGTGTACATACTGACAGAGGACAATGGCCAACAGTGTGGCGGGGAACTGGGGACTGCTTCGTCACCACAACAGCCTGGGTCTGGGAGATGACATTCAACAAACTAAAGTTAAATGATTTCAAAACTGAAGCAGTGATTATTTCCTCTGTAAAATGTCCACATCTACTTCTTTTCCCGCTTCTATTGTGGTTGGTGGTGCTACAGTTCAGTTTTCTAAATCAGCAAGGATCCTTGGGGTCATTCTTGACTCAAACTTCAGTATGCACCCTCAGGTAGTAAATCCGATACGCATAGTATATTGTGAACTTCGTCGCATCAACTCTGTCCATCAGTACCTTTCTGCTGAAACTACTTAAACTCTTATTTCTGCTTTTGTGCTATCACGATTCGACATCTGTAATTCTCTTCTCATAGGCTGTCCACATAATCTTCCTCAGCTATTTCAAAAACCTTAAAAACAATGCTGCCTGTCTGACTCTCAGAGTCCACAGGCCAGGAACATATAGAGGTCAGTCACAAATGGGTTTTCTATTGTGTTATTTACAATAGTTATGTAGAGAAAAACTAAGAAGAAGACATAAAGGAGAAGTGAATAGAAGAAGGCATAAGAAGAGAAGAAAGTGCAACAATACGTAGCGAGATGTCAGCCCTTGTGGGAACACACACTACACACACTCACACACTGCTCGCAACGCAGCAAGAGAGATAGAGCAGCTCTGGTCAGATGACTGACCAGGAATGAAGTGACCACTCATCACTCACTGTGCCAAATTTATGTAGGTTAAGCGAACTACAAAGACAATCACGTGTGCTGCGAAGCAGATCGGCTCAAATCAGGCCAAATCTGAGAGAAAATGTGTTTCTTACAAGGTGTTCAGTGATAGATTTTTAAATGATTCCTGATCCGATTTATGTCGGATAAGCTGCAAAAGAAAGAACTCAACACCTACTTTCTAATGGGTATAGAATTAAGTGTTGATTATTTACGATGAATTTATAATCTTAATTTAAGTCACCTAAACAGGGTCAGTTTTAACGAGATCGTCGCTGAAAATTACAAACTGCGTTAAATCAGTTTAACGTAGGCAATCATAAATGGAATAGACTTAAAGATGGAATTGCAACGATTGGAACGATTCTGCCAGTATACAATACTTGCAGTTTACTGAACTGACAAACGAGATATTAATTAAATACGGTGGAGCAGAAACACAGATTCTGGCTCAGCCAATAGCATTCCGCGACACTGGTCGTGCAGTGAGGGGGTTGTCTGGTGAGGAGGACAAAATGACGTAAGCGGCTTAGCGTCAGTTGAAATCTTTAGACTGACGAACGATTAACTGAAATCAAGCACGCTTCTAACTGATTAAAGTGTGTGTGTAAGCACAACACATATAATATTGCAGTGAACGATACAGAGACTTGATTTAATAGATGATTAGGGAATAAGTTTAGAATGGGCTTTGCATTCAAACCGGGAGTGGCGTCACACATTCTGCGTGAGCCGTTGAAGGCCAGCGGGTTAGTTGCGAAAACGTCGTCTGATGTAGCTTGTGTTTGAAACAGGTTTTGAAGCAAGCATAGCGTTTGGTTACATACAAAGTTGCGTGTCTCTGCTATTCTACTTTCACTCAACAGGACCTACATATCTTTCTGACCTTATCAGTGTTTACACTCCCTCAAGAAATCTCCGCTCTTCCTCTGACTGTTACCTTTTGAAACTTCCTCGTGTCAATACAAGAACCTATGGTGAACGTTCTTTCTACTTTGCTGCTCCTCATATCTGGAACAACCTTCCTCATCATATCCGTGCATCTGATTCTATTTCTGCTTTTCGCTCATCACTAAAAAATCATCTTTTTAAAACCTATCTATAAGCACTTTCAGCTTCTTTATTCTCCAACACTATCCATGTCAGCTCACTTTGGATGCATGAGGAGTGGGAAAGGGAGAGTGTGTGTTCGGGGGGTCGGGGGGACGGGCGGGGAGAGAGTGGGGTTGAGAAAGAGTGGTCATGAATGATTTATGTACTTTGTAAAAAAAGAAAATGTTCATGTAAAGCGCCCTGAGCTCTTAGAGAGAAAGGGCGCTATATAAATGTACATTATCATTATCATTACTGATCCCTTTCTCCATCACAGTACAAAACTGCTGTCCTTCCATGCTATGATTGTTTTGTATCTGTGAGCCTGAGCTAGACTCAAGCGTATGTCTACATCAAAGTGCTTTGAGCTCTAGTTTGACCAAAAAAATAATAATAATAATAATAAAAAATATAAAAAAATTAAACCATAACAATAATTTTTTTTAAATTATGTGTTCATCATCATCATTACTGTAATCATTACTATCATTAATTGTCATAGTAGTAGCAGAAGGACAGTACCTAGTTAAGACAACATGTAAGACGCGCTCGTCCTGTCTGTGTCAAACATTGCGCGCTCTCTGCGTTATAAGGCTAGCGGGCTGCTTTCCTGACACAGCGCACGTGCTGCAGATTGTGAAGACTGGCAGACGGGAGGACCGGGGCGGACAGATGGGAGGACAATGACCAACGAGTCCTGTCCCCAGCACCCACCCCGGGTGGCGCACACTCATCATGCCCGCTGGCCAAGAAGCACCATCCAGTCTCCGCCCATCGTACAACAGAATGGCGGTGAGGACAGAAAAACGCTTTGAGAAGAGAAAGTGAAGGAGACTCTGTGTGTGTGTGTGTGTGTGTGTGTGTGTGTGTGTGTGTGTGTGTGTGTGTATATCTT
>NC_134877.1:7529343-7619343 GCF_041734735.1 Babylonia areolata
GCTGGAAAGCTCATGGAACGCATGATAGCCAGGAAACTTGCAAGGGATCTTGAACACAGGCACATTCTCCCTTCAAATCAAGGTGGTTACAGAACAGGCAAGTCCACATGGGAAAATGCAGCTGCTTTTGCATATGAGGTGTATGAAGGATTTCAAAGAAAAGAAGAAACACTAGCAGTAGTAATTGACCTTGAAGATGCCTACAATAAAGTCCAGTTTGCGCACCTCATGGAGCTGCTACTAAGATATGGAGTAAGTTTGACACTGACAAGATGGATAGCAGCAGCGCTTCAGGAAAGAACCGTCGTCCTACGCCTCGGAGATTGGATGTCTGCACCTTCTAAACTATCCATGGGACTGCCACAAGGGTCTCCGCTCTCTCCTGTCCTCTACAATGTCTACACGAAGGGCCTTGCAGACTTAAACAACAATGGAATTGCTCGGGTGCTTACCCTTGCGGATGATGGCCTGGTCTTCAAAACTTCGAAAGATGCTCAGGAAAGAACTAAAGCCGTCCAGAAACAACTAAACAATATTGCTCAATGGTGCAAAGACACAGGATCTTCCATCAATCCAGCGAAAGCCCAAACGTTGCTGTGCACCCTCAACAACAAAACCGCGAGCAAATCACCACCTTCTGTGTCATTCGATGGGATTCAAATTGAGAAAACTGAATGCCTACGCCACCTAGGAATACACTTCGACAGGATGCTGACCTTCAGAAAACATACGGAAAATACTGTTCTCAAATGCAAAAAGGGCCTTTCAGTCTTAAAAGCAATGGCAACCAAAGGTATTGAACAACGCCACCTCTTCCTGCTATACCAATCACTCGTCCTCAGTGTGATCGACTACGGACTTGGGCTAACAACACCGTCTCAAAGCAACCTCCTAAAATTAGAAAGAGTACAAAATGAAGCTATGAGGCTGATCCTAGGAACAACAAAAGGCACGCCCACAGAAACCATGCGATACCTGCTTGACCTTCCTTCAGTGCAGGCCAGAAACAAGTTAGAACAGGTCAAGACCTACTTCAAAGCATTAGAAAACCCTCAAAACCCACTGCATGACGCAGTCAAAGAACCAAAAGGCAGCCGTCTAGGACGAGGAAGATCATGGATGGGGCAAGCAGAAGACACAATCCAGCTAGTATGCCGACTACAAGACCTGAAAGAAACAAAAGAATGGGAGAAAAACCCTGAAAACCTCAACCATCTATTCAACACAGTCATTTCACCCACTCTAGGAAGACATTGTCGGGAATGGCCAGAGGGCAAAACTGATGCGGAAGTGAAGCTACTCATAGAAGAAAACAGTAAAGAAGAGGACATCATCATATACACAGACGGCTCAGTCACCAAAGACCAATCCGGTTGGGGATTCACTGCGAACCAAATGGAAAAACAATTTGGGAAGAGAATGCTGCCTACAAAGTCACAACCTCCAGCCTAACGATGGAAGTTGAAGCTGCGACACATGCCCTCCAGTGGCTATCGTCCATCCATACGCCCGGAAACCAACATGCCATGATTCTAACAGACTCAATGAACCTCAAACAGAAAATTGAAAACGGAATGGGAAGCCCAGAGTGGCATAAGGTAATGCGCAACTTTCAGATTAAAAAACTCACATGGTCATACTGCCCGGGACATGCAGGTGTTAAGGGAAATGAGCGAGCTGACAGACTTGCTGGTAACGCAACACCAACGAGCGGCCTACATCTAGGAAAATCGGAAATCCTCAGAAAAGTCAAAGAATAACAAAAAGAACAGGTACAAGGCCATCACACCATCGATCGCCTCAAAGAAATAAAAGCAGAGAGAGGGAGCGGCCGCAAGTCTAACATGAAAGGTAGAGCACGATGCTTTGCAAATCAAACAAATATCGGCATCATTTCCAAACCAACATTGCGCAAATTTCTTCAAAACGGAACAGAGTGTCTGTGGGCTTTTCCAAATACAATAGACTGAGCAACACACTAGACGCCACGTTCTTGGCATCAGAGATCTTTTCCCATCCCTCTTGCGGCCAGTCAGTGGCAGCCTCTGTGCGTGTGTGTATGTGTGTGTTTGTGTGTATGTGTGGGTCTGTGCTTTTGAGTGCGTTTGTGAACGCGCGAGAGTGTAAGTGTACACAAGTGTCAGGAGAGTTCTGTGTACGTGTGTGTGTGTGTGTGTGTGTGTGTGTGTGTGTGTGTGTGTGTGTGTGAAACCGTCACCACTGTGTATTTGTGGTAAGACCCTTGACATCCCACATTTTTTGCTCGAATGTCCAGATACACATTTACATTTCAAACCCCTTCATGATATGATTATATCCTTTAATCTTCCATTGGACATGCCCAGCGTTTTTCACCCTAGCAAAGAAAATGGTTGGTCTCTGACAAAAACCGCAGTTGACCTAATTAAAAGCCATCCATTTGGTCGTTTTTCTAATTTGTTTCATCCCCCTTCTGCTGTAGAGGTTCCCCTCTGTTTTATTTAATCCAAAGTAGTGTTTCGTTTTGGGTGATAGCGTCAGATTTACTTGTAGAGCAAAGTTCCCATTATTCTAATTAGTGGAACTGTTCGACTCTAACATGTAATATGTCGTCTTGATTACATTACGAAACCTTAATTTAATGAGAAAGAGTGAGAGACAATGTATGTGTGTGTGTGTGTGTGTGTGTGTGTGTGTGTGTGTGTGTGTGTGAGTGAGTGGGCAGGAGAATGAGGTAGGGGAATTATAATGGGCGTTTGTTAATCTGACAATAAATGGTTTCAGTCAGTCAGTGTGTGTGTGTGTGTGTGTGTGTGTGTGTGTGTGTGAGGGGAGGTGGGAGTGCGGGGGGAGGTGGGGTAGAGGATGAGGTATGTGAGTGTATGCATGCCTACACTATGGGAGCAACAGGATATTGGAACGTATATATATATATATATCTTTGTATATATGTGTGTGGGGTTGGGGGTGGGAAATATGGGCGTATGTGTGTGTGCTTGTACAAGTAAGTGTTCATCTCTGTGAGTGTGTGTGTGTGTGTGTGTGTGTGTGTGTGTGTGTGTGTGTGTGTGCCGTGGAAGCTGCGATACGTAGACTAGAAATGAGTGTGTGGAGGAGGGGGGTAGAGGAGGTGCAAGGTAATGTGTGTGTGTGTGTGTGTGTGTGTGTGTTGGAGCTCATGTACGTTTATATGTATTTGACTGTGCTTTCATATCTGTGAAACTGCATGTTTGGTGGATTTCTGTTATGCATGTGTGGGTGTATGTGTGAATGTGTGTCTTCATGTTTTACATTTATTCGCTTATTTATCACCATTGTTGTCTTATTTATTTTTTTTATTTTTTTATTATTATCATTTTATTAGTATTATTATTATTACTAATACCTTTTTCTATATTATAATTATTATTTATTTATTTATTTATGTAAGCTTATCAATAATTTTTCCCCCGTTTTTGTTGTGTTTTTGTTTTTGTTTTTTGTTGTTGTTGTTTTTTGTTGTTGTTTTTTCCTCAAGGCCTGACTAAGCGCGTTGGGTTACGCTGCTGGTCAGGCATCTGCTTGGCAGATGTGGTGTAGCGTATATGGTTTTGTCCGAACGCAGTGACGCCTCCTTGAGCTACTGAAACTGAAACTGAAACTCAGTGCGCCAAGTGCGTGTTGCACTTGGAACTTCGGTTTATCGTATCACCCGAATGACTATACGCACAGTATGATTTTTGTCAACCTTGGGAGAAAGGGCGAGATTCGGATTCGAACCCAGACCCTCACGGACCTGTAAAAAGCGTAAACCATTCTGCCACCCACCTCCTCTGACAACCTTGGAAATGCGGGTAACACAAAAACGCACACACGCACGCACACACACACACACATACACACACACATACACACAAACACACACATCAAAAGCCGTCTCGGCAAGGCCATAATTACCTTCAGAATTCTGAACAATGTGTGGATATGCACCCAGTACAGCACCAACACCAAGCTGGGAATGTACCAGAGATATGTACTTTCCGCACTGCTGTATGGCTGACAATGCTGGAGAACGACAGTGTGATGATACAAAGTTGTCAGCCTTCCACATGAGACACCTCCGAAGAATCCCGCCAATCTTCTGTCCCAGTGCCAACTCTAATCATCAATTATTCGGCCAGTACAGCCAAGAGAACACGAAGACCTCATGAGAAGGCGTTGGAAACTGATTGGGCAAATCATACGAAGAGAGCAAGGTCGTATCACCCGGACAGCTCTTCAGTGGACACCAAAAGGTAGACGCAAGAGAGGACTGCCAAAGAACACCTGGCGCAGATGAGTCAAAGGAGAACTCAAGACCCTGTTGGGGTGTTGTTCAGAGACTGGCCCAAAACATACAAGAGTGGTGGATCTTCGTTGCTGCCCTTCCTGCCAGAGGGAATAATGGGCAGTTAATAAGTAAGTCATTCTGCCACCTTCCTCTTCTGACACTTGAAGATGCCTTGTAACACACACACACACACACACACACATACACACACACCTCCACCACCACCACCACCACCACCACCTCCACGACGGATCGACAGTCCCCAATGTGTGTACCTGCACCCACATGTTGACCTGTCAATGTGTGTACCTGTACCCAGAGGTTGACCTGTCAATGTGTGTACCTGCACCCAGATGTTTGCCTGTCAATGTGTGTACCTGTACCCAGATGTTGACCTGCTAATGTGTGTACCTGTACCCAGAGGTTGACCTGCCAATGTGTGTACCTGTACCCACATGTTGACCTGTCAATGTGTGTACCTCTACCCAGAGGTTGACCTGCTAATGTGTGTACCTGTACCCAGAGGTTGACCTGCTAATGTGTGTACCTGTACCCAGATGTTGACCTGCTAATGTGTGTACCTGCACCCACATGTTGACCTGTCAATGTGTGTACCTGTACCCAGAGGTTGACCTGTCAATGTGTGTACCTGTACCCAGAGGTTGACCTGTCAATGTGTGTACCTGTACCCAGAGGTTGACCTGTCAATGTGTGTACCTGCACCCAGAGGTTGACCTGTCAATGTGTGTACCTGTACCCAGATGTTGACCTGTCAATGTGTGTACCTGTACCCAGAGGTTTACCTGTCAATGTGTGTACCTGCACCCAGAGGTTGACCTGTCAATGTGTGTACCTGTACCCACATGTTGACCTGTCAATGTGTGTACCTGCACCCAGAGGTTGACCTGTCAATGTGTGTACCTGTACCCAGAGGTTGACCTGTCAATGTGTGTACCTGTACCCAGAGGGTGACCTGTCAATGTGTGTACCTGTACCCACATGTTGACCTGTCAATGTGTGTACCTGCACCCAGAGGTTGACCTGTCAATGTGTGTACCTGCACCCAGAGGTTGACCTGTCAATGTGTGTACCTGTACCCAGAGGTTTACCTGTCAATGTGTGTACCTGCACCCAGAGGTTGACCTGTCAATGTGTGTACCTGTACCCGGAGGTTGACCTGTTAATGTGTGTACCTGTACCCACATGTTGACCTGTCAATGTGTGTACCTGCACCCAGAGGTTGACCTGTCAATGTGTGTACCTGTACCCACATGTTGACCTGTCAATGTGTGTACCTGCACCCAGAGGTTGACCTGTCAATGTGTGTACCTGTACCCAGAGGTTGACCTGTCAATGTGTGTACCTGTACCCAGAGGTTGACCTGTCAATGTGTGTACCTGTACCCACATGTTGACCTGTCAATGTGTGTACCTGCACCCAGAGGTTGACCTGTCAATGTGTGTACCTGTACCCAGAGGTTGACCTGTCAATGTGTGTACCTGTACCCAGAGGTTGACCTGTCAATGTGTGTACCTGTACCCAGAGGTTTACCTGTCAATGTGTGTGCCTGCACCCAGAGGTTGACCTGTCAATGTGTGTACCTGTACCCGGAGGTTGACCTGTCAATGTGTGTACCTGTACCCACATGTTGACCTGTCAATGTGTGTACCTGTACCCACATGTTGACCTGTCAATGTGTGTACCTGTACCCAGAGGTTGACCTGTCAATGTGTGTACCTGCACCCAGAGGTTTACATGTCAATGTGTGTACCTGCACCCAGAGGTTGACCTGTCAATGTGTGTACCTGTACCCAGAGGTTTACCTGTCAATGTGTGTACCTGCACCCAGAGGTTGACCTGTCAATGTGTGTACCTGTACCCGGAGGTTGACCTGTTAATGTGTGTACCTGTACCCAGAGGTTTACCTGTCAATGTGTGTACCTGCACCCAGAGGTTGACCTGTCAATGTGTGTACCTGTACCCAGAGGTTTACCTGTCAATGTGTGTACCTGCACCCGGAGGTTGACCTGTCAATGTGTGTACCTGCACCCGGAGGTTCATGTGTACCTGCACCCGGAGGTTCACCTGTCAATGTGTTGCACCCAAAAGTCCAGGGTGGCATTCCCTCCCCCTTTCCAAAACTCCCCCCTCTCTTTACCTCCACAGCCAGACCGACCATTCCCTCATTACGGCCTCTCCCTCTCTCCCTCCTCTCCCCCCCCTCCCCTCACTCACTCAGTCATGAATACCATATTGAAAACAATCAGCTGAAAACCCCGGCCATAAAAAAGGCCCACTCATGCAATACAGGTGAAAAATAGCTCTGGCATTCACACAATATAGTTCAACAATGCTCTGATAAGCAAATGAAATTAATAAACAATCAAACAAAGAAGAAATACACAGCTTCATAAAACTGTTGCATTCAGAAAACGTGCTTTCAAAACACACTGGTCAAACAAAAACAAAATGCATCTCCCATTGTGTACGGTGTTCCTTAACGTGCGCAAACACAGTGACAAACAACTGTTAAGCCCAATCAAATGGACTGAACCAAACCTCCAAATAACAGTCAATCACGTTTTCCAGTATCGGAATCAAATAACATTTTAAGAATATTAGAAAAGTGGATTAGCAGGAAAAAGTATTAAAAAAAAAAAAGAAACAAAATAGATACAAAATACGAAAAACAGAAAGAAAGAAAAAACAATAAATAATAATAATAATTATTATTATTATAAGAAGAAAAAAAAAAATCCGATGTGTCGGGTGAGTGTATATATAGACAGCTGGTTGGTTAGCTGGACAAGCAGACAGACTGATACAGAGACTTTTTTTTTTTAATGAACATATCAAGCTGTCAAATGATTGCCCAATATTTTTAACCTTTTTTTTATATTATATATACATTGGACAATCAATTGACAGTTCCAAATTGTGTTCAGACAATACAGAAACTGAAAGTAGGCACTATAAAGAAGTATACACTAATCGTAAGGCTTCTTCGTGGAAACAGAATGACATCTGGGCTTGGGCCTCTCTCTCTCTCTCTCTCTCTCTCTCTCTCTGCGCTGGAGATATTTTGAATGCCCCCCCGTCCCCCCGCCCTCCACACACACACACACACCGATTAAGCGCTGGGTTTGTTTGCTTTTTATTCCGATTCCTTATTATAATTATTTTTTCCCAGTGTTTTTGTACTTTTCTTTTTGCCCCAGGGCAAATTGTAAAATTGTTTATCTCATTGCCCTGGTTACATAAAATTTTGTTTCGTTTCGTTTCGTGTCTCTCTCTCTCCCCCCCCCCCCCCCCCCCCCCCCCGCCATATATATATATATATATATATATATATATATATATATATATATATATATATATATATATAACGTTAACAACAACTCAAGAAAGCATCAGAAGAAGTATAACATGAATATGAAAAAATAAATAAAATGATTTTTTTTTTTTAATATAACAAAGACATGAAGAAAATCAATCAAACACAGAACAAACGAATGAAAGAAAAAACGACACCAACAACAACTCTCCTAACATAATTATTATCCTCCAAACTACCCCTCGCCCCACTAAGTCCCCCCACCCCCACCCCCTCTCCCCTCCGCAACCCCCACACCCACGGCGCCCCATCCCCTGCCACTTCCCACAGAAAGAAAGACTGATCCAGAGCGCTGAAACAAGTTCACGCTCCACGTCCGTCTCTGACAGCATCCTTTACACTCCCAAGGTTTGAGCTGAACAATACGGTTCGTCCTGGAGCCAGGCTGAATGCGCAACCCTCAAGCCCCCCTCCACCACCACCTCAACTGCCCCCTTACCAATTCTTCCAATCTAGAATTTTTTTTTTAATTCATTGCATATCACCATAGCCTCAGTCAACTTCCACACCAGCTGGCATTTCTACAAGCACTATCTGAACGGGACGGAGATGCAGGTGCATGGTAACAGCAGAAGAAGCTATAATTACTTTCTTTGCAATGAAATCCGACTCCAAGGAAAAGAACCAAAGTGAAGACAAACTCGTTGAATACTGATCTGTATGCTAGCGATTTGGAATTGTCAGCGCATGAAAGGGCAGAATGCGTTACGATCGTTTCGTTTCGTTTATTTATTCATAGTCTGTTCATCCAAGATGATGATATTAGACTGAAAATAAATTATATTATTATCATCATTATTATTATTATCATTACTTGGCCCCTATTATTAATATTATTGTTATTGTTGTTGTTATTTTGGCCCCTATTATTATTATTAGTAGTAGTAGCATATTATTGTTGTTGTTTCTATCATCATTATCATTATTCCTATCAATATTACTTAGAAATAATAATTTCTGAAAATCAATGGCAGAGGAAGAATTATTCAACTGAAAAGGGGGCGGTTAAGGTGGAAGTGGGGAGGGGACTGAGGAAGAGAGAGAGAGAGAGAGAGAGAGAGAGAGAGAGAGAGAGAGAGAACTGAATATGGAAATGATAGAGTACAAAATGTAAAATGAATAGGGTGAGTGTCAGTTATTGGAGAAAGAAAAACATAATATTAGAATGGTGCGTGTGAGAGGGGGGTGGGGTGGGGGAAGTGGGATTAGGACAAAAAATTAATCAATAATTGACTATTATATGCAGTACTTCTGCAGATTATCATTTGAAAAGAGGATGATATGGGGACCTACAATAAACAACCAACTGGACTATCAAACTCATAAATAGCTAACTTTGAAAAAAGCACAAAAAAAACAACAACAAACAAACAAACAAAAAAAACATTTTGAAATGTCTAACTTTTTCAACAACAAAAATTAACATTGGAAAATGCGTTAAGAAAAGTGTTCAAAATATCCTGGGCACAAAGCGTTAAGAAAAGTGTTCAAAATATCCTGGGCACAAAGCGTTAAGAAAAGTGTTCAAAATATCCTGGGCAAAAAGCGTTAAGAAAAGTGTTCAAAATATCCTGGGCACAAAGCGTTAAGAAAAGTGTTCAAAATATCCTAGGCACAAAGCGTTAAGAAAAGTGTTCAAAATAGCCTGGGCACAAAGCGTTAAGAAAAGTGTTCAAAATATCCTAGGCACAAAGCGTTAAGAAAAGTGTTCAAAATAGCCTGGGCACAAAGCGTTAAGAAAAGTGTTCAAAATATCCTAGGCACAAAGCGTTAAGAAAAGTGTTCAAAATATCCTAGGCACAAAGCGTTAAGAAAAGTGTTCAAAATATCCTGGGCACAAAGCGTTAAGAAAAGTGTTCAAAATATCCTGGGCACAAAGCGTTAAGAAAAGTGTTCAAAATATCCTGGGCACAAAACACTCAGCACCTTCCCTCCCCGTTCCCCTTCTTTCTTTTTGTGCACAATTAATTTCTTTATGTGCATGTTACATGTGTTTGTGCATGTGCAGTTTTTTTGTTTGTTTGTTGTTGTTGCTGCTGTTTTGTTTTTGGGTTTGTTTTTATTGTTGTTGTTGTTTTGTTGTTGTTTGTTTTGTTTTTTTCTTCTTCTCCCTCTTCTTCTTCTTCAAACAATAAGTCGATGTTTTGATATTCGCAATGTACAAAAAGGATCCTTTGAATGCCATGACATTGTCCATCCATCTACAGCCCCATTCCCCGTCCCAACCACAAAGGTCACAAGTCTGCTTTTGATTTTATAACACAGCACGGAACAACATTTGTATTTTAGGTTGCCTTGGCTTTCACTATCCATGTATTGGACTTATTTTAGTGCGCAAGTTAAAAGTGAGAAATAGCATGATCACGGGTGAAACAAAGAAATGAAAACATGCGCGAGCACTCGCAAACGCACGTGCACACGCACGCACACACACGCGCGTACACAGGAACTGACAAACAAGAAAGAACGCACGCAGGCACGCACACAGACACACGGAATCGCATATAACGGTGGAGTGGATGTGGGCGACAGACACACACAGTTCGCCCATTCAATACGCACACAACAGCCAGAAAAAAAACCCACACAGAACTTTTATTTATAGAACCTTCATTATTATCAGTAGTAGTAGTAGTAGTGTTGGCGATGGTGGTAGTGGCGGGGGTGATGGCGGTGGTTGTGGCAGCAGTGGTGCGATTATTATTAATAGTATCTTACTATGCTGTTATCATGGTATACATTAACATATATATATATATGTGTGTGTGTGTGTGTGTGTGTGTGTGTGCACTTGTGTAGCAAATCTTATTAACTCATAAGGAAAAATTGAGTCTGCCAATATGCATAACTTTGCAAAACTGTCCATCACTTAAAAAAATTCTTTTTTAAGCATAACATACACATGTAAGTATACCAGCTCTTTGGGAAGGGGACTTTTTTCTTTTTTTTCTTTTCTTTTTCCCTTTTTTTCTCCATTATTTCACTTGAGCAACAGGCCACATCCTGAGACTGCCTTTCAAGTGCTCACTCCTCTGGGACGCCCTGGTGCACTTTCGACAAAACCAGCAAGAGGGCTCGTGCACTGTGGGGGAAATGGACACTGGGTGGACTTATGTCTGCTGCCTCTCTCTCTCTCTCTCTCTCTCTCTCTCTCTATGTATCAAGATATATTTTCCATGCTATCAGTACAAGGAAGAAGTTGATCTGTAGACAGTGATCCAGCATGGTGAAGTACTACAATGAAAACAATTTCTATATGATGGGTACATTGTTTAAGTATATACTCATTCAGTTTGTGCTTGCTTTTGATGTTGTTGTTGCCATGGATAACACAATGTTATATGCAACCCCACCCACCCATCCTTCGCCATTGCATTGTGGCCCAAGGCCGATGTTCATTAAAACTTCTGAGTTCGGAGTTCTCTCTCTGTATTTCCTTTCTCTATTCCTGAGAAGACATCGACACGTCGTGGACGCATCTTTGACAGCTTTGCTTGGATTAATCGACCAACACTGTATGTGTCTCTATCTTTAGGCCCTGGCTGATGTTGGAAATGCAGATAATCCTCTTTTTTTTAGAGGGGGCGTGGGGGGGGGGGAATGTTTGTTTTTCAAACCAGCCATGGCGTCTGTGTGTTGAAAGACTTTACTGTCGGACAACTGAACAAAGGTGTTATTTTATTTTAAGTTTAATTTTCTGATTAAACGAGCCATATGAAACTCAACCTCCTCAGGATAGTTTGAGAAATGGGACCAAAAGCTTATCTAACCCATTGATAAAATCTGTAATTAGCTGGTGCTGATAGGATCCATTGTTTTAAAGTGTCCCTGTGTTTCGTCACGCTTGTACTGACCTCCCTTTGGAAGCATGGTAAGACACCACCTGGTGTCTGATGTTCAAGGAAACAAATGTCTTGAGTTTCACTTCGTAAGGTTTAATGTAATATAATCAATGTGTGTGTGAGCGCAAGTGTGCACGTCTTATATTATACGTACGTATGTGATGTGTGTGTGTGTGTGCGCGCCTGCGTACATGTATGTATGTATGAATGGATTGATGAGTGTGTGTGTGTGTGTGTGTGTGTGTGTGTGTGTGTGCGCGCGCGCGCGCGCGCGTGCATGTGTGTGTATGCCTGCGTGCGTGTGCACACTTGTGAGTGCGTGCGTGTGGTTGTGTGTGTGGTGGGGAATGAAACATCTCTGTTTTATTATTGTTTCTATATAAAAATACATCATGCTTAACACAGTTTTCAAAAATCAGTTTTGAACTCCATTTTTGTTTGTTGTTGTTTCGGTTGTCCGTCTTTACCTCACACTTATTGATTTAATTATCTAATCAATGAATTGTTTATAATTATTATACAACAGTACAAGAAATCCTCAACGGACAGAAAAATAAATGAATATTTCGATCATAATTATCATACATAAGGTTTTTGTGTGTGAAAGATCTTTCGTCAATCTATAGAGAATCAACGCTTTGGTCCCAGTCAACCATCAGCCCAGTGGTCCTATCACTGCTGTGAAAGAACGAGGCCCCCACAGACAGCAATAGGTCCCAGGTGCTCAAAAGGCCACGCTCTACTCAGTGTCTCATCAAATACCGCTCAGGCAGGGCTTCTGAAAATGCCACGACGGGGCCTTCCAGCTGATGCCCCATCAAAACAGGCTCTAGCAGGGCGCCTGCAAAGGCCACGAACAGCACGCAGCTTCCAGAGAAACACATCTCCGACCTCCAGGTCCACCACCGGTCCTCCCGGCCTCAAACCCTTGGTGAAGCCTCGTCGTCACAAATTTGTTTCTCATTGGTCATTTTCCCACTGATGGCTCGGGGGGGGGGGGGGGGGAGGGCAGGAGGAGGGCGGTGAAGGTGTAAGTCATGTGGGGAGAGGACGGGTGGGAGTGTGTGTTGTGTGGAGTGTTGGGGAAGCTTATCAACAGGACGGAAAGACTTCCATGTGTGTTTCCTGTATATTTTGTGTTAAACTCCTTTCCAAAAATCCACTTAATCGCTATCACAGCACATTCGCAACGTGATTGTATCACTTACAGCACGTTTTCGATTTCGACACAAGTTGACAGGGTTTTATAGAATTTAGATGTATTATGCATCAACTTTATTCTAATATCATGCAAGATGGGACAACTTTGGACAAAATCATATTCATTTTCTTTCTCACAGTTGCAAGTTATTAGAAAAATTAGATGAGGTGCATTATGTGTTTTGTAACGGTAGTGGTATTCTCCGACATCTGAAGAACCAAGTCCAGATCTTGCCGTTGCATTCTATGTTTAAAGGTAAATAATTCTGAACATCAGGTGCAGTATTAACAGAACCGATAACATCAAATCTCTCAGTGTTACTAACATGAAAATCTTATTCTTTTCATCTGCATACAAATAGTCTTTGATTAATTACTTGATTAATTAAAGAAATTAGTCAACACCTTCCACGTCGTAGTTCAGCCAGACATAATTCCAGACATAAACAATTTCAGCGGATATAAATTCACTGACTTGCCACGTGCAACCAGATCAAGCAAATTTTGATATGATCTGAGAGGTAATGAACATAGTCACGTCCATTCTTGTCAATTCTATCCAGTAACATAAAAAAATATTACACATATCTCTACAGATATGAAGTACTTGTTTGTTTCACGACGCACAAAATCAGTTCGCATTTTGGAGCGAAGTTAAGGCATCTTTTCACAAAAAAATGCTGCGTTATCATTATCTGATCTACGTAAGCTATTCCGGCACCATAATGCACAACTGACTGAATCTATGACTTAAAAAAAAAAAATCAAAAAAGTATACAGGGATTTTTTTTTTTTTAACTTAAACTTTTATTTGTAGAAATCGCAATAAAGCTCTTGGACTCTGCTAGCAAGGACAGTTTCTCAGTGCTGCCGCCACAACTGTAGTCTTGTAATGAAAATAGATTTTTAGATATGTATATGCATTAATAACTGACAAATAAAATTTAAAAATTAAAAAAAACGAGACGGAGAGACAGAGATAGAGAAAGACAGAGAGATACAGACTGAGTCTGGCAGGATTCTTTAATATAAAAACAACGCCTTTTTTTTTAAGAGATGAAGACAACCGGGACCATTAAAACATACCTAAGATATTGTGACCATGATTTTACGTTAAAAAGGGGAAGCGTTATGCGTACCAACACTCCTAAATAAGTAACATACATTTGAATCGTCACACTCAAATATCAAACAACAAATAATATATATTTTATTTGAACATCTAGCATTTTACGCAAAAGCTGGAATTACATGTTCAAGTTTTGGAGAACGAACAAGAACAAAGGAACAGATTATAAAAATTAAAGGAACATATAGTTTAATTGATCAGAATATTCCATACGCCATTCGTTGATCTCCACAGTGACCTGGGCAGTCAGTGAAGGTCCTCCAGCAGAGGTGTAACCAGTGACCTGGGCAGTCAGTGAAGGTCCTCCAGCAGAGGTGTAACCAGTGACCTGGGCAGTCAGTGAAGGTCCTCCAGCAGAGGTGTAACCAGTGACCTGGGCAGTCAGTGAAGGTCCTCCAGCAGAGGTGTAACCAGTGACCTGGGCAGTCAGTGAAGGTCCTCCAGCAGAGGTGTAACCAGTGACCTGGGCAGTCAGTGAAGGTCCTCCAGCAGAGATGTAACCACCGACACCTAGGTATGCAGGTCATCCGATTTTATTTTTTTTATTTCTGGACGAGACGCGCTGTATTGTTTGAACACGCTACTGCTGCTGCTGTTTGCTTGCCTTCTGTTGCTGTTACTGCTGTTACCACTACCACACTGTTACTGCTGTTGGCCACTACCACACTGTTACTGCTGTTGCCACTACCACACTGTTACTGCTGTTGCCACTACCAAACTGTTACTGCTGTTGCCACTACCACACTGTTACTGCTGTTGCCACTACCAAACTGTTACTGCTGTTACCACTACCACACTGTTACTGCTGTTACCACTACCACACTGTTACTGCTGTTGCCACTACCACACTGTTACTGCTGTTGCCACTACCAAACTGTTACTGCTGTTGCCACTACCACACTGTTACTGCTGTTGCCACTACAACGCTGTTACTGCTGTTACCACTACCACACTGTTACTGCTGTTACCACTACCACACTGTTACTGCTGTTGCCACTACCACACTGTTACTGCTGTTGCCACTACCACACTGTTACTGCTGTTGCCACTACCAAACTGTTACTGCTGTTGCCACTACCACACTGTTACTGCTGTTGCCACTACAACGCTGTTACTGCTGTTACCACTACCACACTGTTACTGCTGTTACCACTACCACACTGTTACTGCTGTTGCCACTACCACACTGTTACTGCTGTTGCCACTACAACGCTGTTACTGCTGTTGCCACTACCACACTGTTACTGCTGTTACCACTACAACGCTGTTACTGCTGTTACCACTACCACACTGTTACTGCTGTTACCACTACCACACTGTTACTGCTGTTGCCACTACAACGCTGTTACTGCTGTTGCCACTACCACACTGTTACTACTGTTACCACTACCACACTGTTACTGCTGTCACCACTACCACACTGTTACTGCTGTTACCACTACAACGCTGTTACCACTACCACACTGTTACTACTGTTACCACTACCACACTGTTACTGCTGTCAGTAACACATCTTGACTCCAACATCTTCCTTCACATCTCCCGGTCAGTAACACATCATAACTCCAACATCTTCCTTCACATCTCCCGGTCAGTAACACATCATGACTCCAACACCTTCCTTCACATCTCCCGGTCAGTAGCACATCATGACTCCAGCATCTTCCTTCACATCTCCCGGTCAGTAGCACATCATAACTCCAACATCTTCCTTCACATCTCCCGGTCAGTAACACATCATGACTCCAACACCTTCCTTCACATCTCCCGGTCAGTAACACATCATGACTCCAGCATCTTCCTTCACATCTCCCGGTCAGTAGCACATCATGACTCCAACATCTTCCTTCACATCTCCCGGTCAGTAGCACATCATGACTCCAACATCTTCCTTCACATCTCCCGGTCAGTAGCACATCATAACTCCAACATCTTCCTTCACATCTCCCGGTCAGTAGCACATCATAACTCCAACATCTTCCTTCACATCTCCCGGTCAGTAGCACATCATGACTCCAACATCTTCCTTCAGATCTTCCGGTCAACAACAAATGGCTCCAGCATCTTAATTCACACGTTCACGTCAGTGGAACATTGTCAGTGTAACAATTTTCTTCCAACATTCTGGTCAGCGGGGGACTGATTGTAAGACATTCCTTCACTTGGAGGAACACTTCATGTGTGAAAACGCGTGGATAAGGGAGTTATACAAATTGTGCATGGTTTGTTTGTTTTGTTTGTTTTTTTGTGTGTTTTTTTTTAACCAAGTCGGGTTTGATCAAACTTTCTTTCCTGTTTGAATAAATAGTTCGATGAAAAAAATGTTGAGTTCAAGAGGGATGAGAAAGAATTTTACAGTACCGTGGCTTTACACGCCTTGTAGACGGGGACCTGAAATGTGTTATAAGACAAAACCTTAAGAGGAAAGTATCCTGTAGAACAGAGCATAAACTTTCTTTCTCGGTTTAAAGAAAAGGAAGAACCCTTTGGCAAGTCGGATGTGAATGACACATAGACGATAACTGTGTTTCTTTTTCTTCGGGTAAAGAAAATGCGTTCTTTCTTAAATACCTTCCAACTGTCAAACTAGTTTTCCTTTTTCCTTTTCTTTTTTATTTTATTTTTATTTTTCTCTCTTTTAAAAAAAATATTTCGTGTATTTAGGTGATGTAGAGATGGAAGGATGTGAATTTAATAACATCAACATCAACAAAACAACAACAACAACAAAAATCACGGACAGGGCTTTTCCAAGATGAGATCACCCATTCCCAGTGTAGTTTCAATTTCGGAAATATAGCGGATGTCCTACCAACGCAAAAAACAAACAAACAAACAAAAAAACGACCTAGCTTGAGAAATACGCCAAAGACCCATAACTTCATTGGTTCCTTCAGAACAACTTGACCTGTGTAGTCTTTATGCCAAAATTGCATTTTACCTTAAAAAATGAAGACATGCGTATATAAGCACGCCCCCCATCCGCGCGCGCGCGCGCACACACACACACACACCGTAACTTCCACACACATATCCACACAATCACAGGCACCCGCGCGTTCAAGTCCTTCCACATCCTGGTTAAATATGCAATACACCACTATCTCACTGTGCACACAGAACTGAGATTTTTAGTAACAACAAAAACAACAACAATAACAATGAGGATGCTGCTGCTGCTGCTGCTGATGATGATGATGATGATGATGATGATGATGAAGAGATACAATCACCATCATCATCATCACTTTCATTATCCACATCACCATAGCAGAGGAAAAGAAAGAAAGCAAGAAAGGACAAAGGAAAGAAAGAGTGCACTGAAAACAAAGAAATCTCCATTGAGGGAAACCAGTGGAAAGAAGACAGGCCGCTTCCAGTCTTCTGTCAGTCATTCAAATTATCCTATGTCGGTCGAAACTGGCATTTGGGAAGAAAGGAAAAAAAAGAAAGAAAGAAGATATCTACAAATCGCCGATGCCAACCTTGCTGTTAAAAGAAATGTTCTTGAATGTAAGTTATACATCAAATTCGGTCTGTCGGATTCAGTACAAGAAGAAGAACAACAACAACATACAATATTCGAAATTTATGAAATAAAATGAAACGAGCAGCAAAAGGTCGTGGTTTTTTTGTTCGATTTTAGTTGTTGTTTTTGGAAGGATGTCTTTTTTTTCTAATAAGAAAATCATACTTGTCCAGGAAACACAAACAGCTACATAAGTAAACAGATAAACAAAAAATGAATTGATAAAATAGATAAATAAAGTCTGTGCTCGAACTACAGGCCCACGTTCTTATTCTTTGACGGCAAGGAACATGACATGAAGCATGTATGGGTAACTGATGGCTATGACTGATATGTAACCAAAAGTGAGAATGTGTAATGTGCACTGTTAAGTTGTGGAAGATCTGTGTGTGTGTGTGTGTGTGTGTGTGTGTGTGTGTGTGTGTGTGTGCGTGTGTGTGTGGAGTGTGTGTGTGTGTGCGTGTGTGTGTGGAGTGTGTGTGTGTGTGTATGTGTTTGAGCGTGTATGTGTGTGTGTGTGTGTTTGAGCGTGTGTGTGTGTGTGTGTGTGTTTGAGCGTGTGTGTGTCAGTGCGTGTGCGTGTGCGCGCGCGCGAGCGCGTGTTCAGCATGGATTGTAAACAAGAACAACAACAATAAATGGAATACCTCTTTTGTTCACTGCTGTCAAAGATCATTTGTCTGCACACTATGTCAAAAGTACATGTACAAATTATAGCGGGGATGGGGGCCCGAGGGTGGGGGCAATTAATATAGTGGCGTTTGTTACGTGCAAGAGATTGAGAGAGAAAGAGACTGAGGGACGGAGGGAGAGAGGGGCTGAGGGGATATTCAATGACAGGACTGACCCAAGACTAAAAGGAAAATGAGGGAGAAAAGGAGACGGATGACGATTTTGAACTATGAAATAAACAAAAACACTGCGTTACAAATTTTGTTACGCATTTCATCGACATATTTTCCAACCGTAAAAGTCATGCACTGATAACATACCGCACGGAACATGAATGTAACAACGACTCACACACACACACATACACACAGAGTGACAGAACATTAGTCGGTCATAAAGCATCCACACTTGAATCATAGTGATCACTTAATGATGCGCCCCCCTTCCTCCTCTGCCTCCTCCCCTAACCTTGAAGTGTCCGAGGTAGGTGTGGGTCAGTAAGGCAGGCAGAAGATGGGTCATCCCTGGTCATCCACACGCCTGTCAATCACACCGGTGACTCAGCTCCACTCAACACCTTTGACGGCTGACTACTCTCCACTCTGCACAAATGCCAGTCACACACACACACACACACACACACTAACACAACGCTCTTAGTCGTCTTTCACAAGAGCAACTGAAGAAAACTACTGCCACAATCACTTGCTTGCTTCGTTCAGTCCGCGAAAACTAACCCCAACTCGAGCACGCACACCAAACACACACACGGCGGCAGCCACTGTAAACACTTCGTGGTGGCTGGTCCTCAACACTTCACACCCTGTACCAGCCGTAAGGACCACGGGTTCGTTGGAGACGAGAGGTGTGAGCACTGCTTGGAGTCACAGGGCCGGCTCAGGGGGAAGTGGAAAAAAAAAGTTGCGGGTAGCATTCAACAAGCCACAGAAGCAGACCAGCAACTCCCTTGTCACTCGCACGCGCTACTGTAGCAACCAATGCTTCAAGCAAGGCGAAGGGCCCGAGCCACCGCTGTTAGGCGACCTCGTCGTGAAAAAAACAAGAGAGAGATGCATGGCGTTGTGCCATACCCAAAGCTAGCAAACACACAAACACTATCCGCACACAAACAATCCAGAGAAACACATACGCCCTCCGTACGGCTTGTTGTGCTGAACTCGTCTGGAATTGTTTCTATTTCCAAACATCTGCTATGCTGGTTAGTTCTCTCTCTCTCTCTCTCTCTCTCTCTCTCTCTACACACACACACACACACACACACACACACACACACACACACACACATACACGCATATATGTATGTATATATATATATATATATATATATATATATACATATATATATATATATATATATATAGAGAGAGAGAGAGAGAGAGAGAGAGAGAGAGAGAGATAACGCGAAATTTTTTTTTTTTTTAAAGAAAGCCTTGAAAAAAGAATGATGATGATGGCAATGAGGATGACGATGATGATGATGTTGATGATATAACAGCAGCAGAATGTTATAAATGGTTAAGAAAATGAGACAAGATTGCTGTGCGTGAGAATGAATGCGGAACATGATATGACTGTGGCTGGTTCAGCGACATGGGAGAAGATGATGTGGAAATTTTGGATACATTTGTAAATACCTTTTCGTTTCTTCGTGGGAACATTTGTGGATTGTTTCCTACACTAAGTGATCCAAGTTTTGTTGGTTTAAATAATCTTTAATTATTCAACAATACACATGATTACAATGCAATGAATGACAAAAGAGCATCAACGAGCTTAAAGCTTATACTGTGCTCACAACGTTGCACTTCAATTTTATCATGACGGCTGATGAACCATATTATCAATTGTATTAAATAACATACATAAACAGTAAGTATTGAAAATATGAAATAAAACAAATAAACAAACTGTACATAATATAGTAAAATAATGCTAATATCAATATTAACATGAGATTAAATTTATCATCACCAGAGTAATTGGCCTGATAGAAGAAAAAAAAGAAGGAAAAAAAAAAAGAAGAAGAAGAAAATTTAGAAGAATGGTGGGTAAGGTGGTGGGGGAGGGGGAACAGAGGGGAGAGGAGAAATTCTGACAGATCATTGGCCAATCCATTCAACTTTGAATATTTGGTCAGTCAAATAAATCCAACATATATTTTACGAATAGAATCATGTTGTACCCTTTCTTCACAATACTTTCTAAGCTAAAATCTATTTGAATCGGAGATAAACTGGTGAACAGTTTGAAATATGAATATATTTGTATGATTTTGGAGAACAGGATCTCCATGCAACAGAGTTTTAACGTGAATGTAGTTTGGAGATAAATTTAAGATTGTGTTTGCCCGAGCCATATGAAAGTCTTGACAAAATAATAAATAATGTTCAGCAGTTTCGCTTGCAGTGCCACAAGCACAAAGTGGGTCGTTTATTAAATGTCTGTTGAACATATCTTCTCTTAAGTCACTAATCCCTAGACGAAGTCGACAGTGAATGATTTGTTCCTTCCGTTTACCAAAGTAATAATAGCTAGGCACAACAGCATCGTTAGCACACAGGTAATGTTTAAGCTGTCTTAAGGAATTGCTGGTTTTAACATAATCAGGTAGAGAATTCCAGAGGAGGAATTTTGTTTAATGTCCCGTCACACATATCGGTGATTGAAGACATTTTGTTAAAGTATTTATGAATACATATGAGTATTATCGGTTAGAAGGGGTGGGAGATGTGGATGAATGGAGGGTTGGGAGAAACTGGGCAAATGAGGGTAAAAATGTGGGTAAAATTTGGAAGAAAAAAACCCCTAAAAAACAACAACAAAACAACTCTAAATACAGTTACAGGAAATTACTTAAAGGACTTCGTAAAAGAGAAGTCGTTAAACTGACAAGCGAAACAACTGATAATGAATGCAAAAAGTCAAAAACATCAACGTTCTCAGTCACTTGTGAAGACACACTTTCGTGTACAAAAGGCTTCATCAAACTACAGTAAAAAATTATATGCTCAATTGTCAGGTTACTAAAGCATATGCACTTGACATTAGAACAATACTTGGTCCGTAATGAATTTGATAATAGTCTGAGAGCTAAACTCAGAATTAGTCTGCGAATCAGACCAAAGTCTGAGAGAGTCAACTGACGAGGTTTTAGACTTGAATTCAAGCACCTATAAAAGTCTCTTTCTAGTATATTGCTTATTTCCTTGTATGACAATGGGCAATATACTTTTATACTATCTATATGATTTTTTTGCTCCCCTTTTTGCTGCCCTGTCTGCTTGGTCATCCATATCGGAATCCAGTGTGGGATGGTATCCAACAAAAATCAACATTTGTACCCTTCACAAATAGGGAGTGCAATAAATACCTAATTTCAAACAATAAATCTTCTCTTTGATAATTCTCAAAATGGAGCAAACGTTTTAAGACAGATTGAGAATCAACACAAAATAGGATATTACTTACTATGATTGGTATATCAACAAGATGATTTAAAGCCATAAGGATGGCCACCAATTCTGCTGTAAAAATTGAATGTCCCTTACCTAAATAATATGATTTTTCTGTTTTTAGGTCAGGAATGACAAAAGCAGATCCTGCACTGCTATCATCCAGGACTGAGCCATCAGTGTAAACTTTTAAATGATAATCAAAATTTTCTTCTAATTCAATTCTGACAGATGCTGCTATTATATGTGGAGATTCTCCTTTTGTTGTGTCAGAAGCACATATGTTGACGTTTGCTTTTGTTAACTCCCAGGGAGGGACAGGTAGCACCAGAACACGAGGTGCCATATCATGCAAATCAATGTCTGAAGAATTTAAAATATCTGACACATATGTGCGAATGGTTTGTAGATTTGAATTATTTTGTGCATTTTTGGGAAAATCAATATCAGACCTAATACTTACTTCCTCAAAATCATCCACTGCTGTACATCTCACAATGTATTTAGCAGAACTTAATTTTCTGATTTCATCTAATGGTAGAATACCCGCAAGCTTATAGGCTTCTGAGGTCTTAGTATGCACAGGTACCCCTAAAGCCAGTTTCACAGCTTTAGTGTCAATTATTCGCAGCTTCTTTAGAAACGTCGGCGGAGCAGAAAAGAAAATTTCTTGACTGTAGGTCAATCTTGATCTTACGAGAGATGTCGCTAAATGTAAAAGAATTTTGGAGTCTTGTCCCCAAGGAGAGTGACTTACAATTTTTAAGAAATTTAAACTTTTAACTGCTTTAGTCACCATTGAATCAATGTGTTTCTTCCAGTTTAGTTTTGAAGTAAATAGGATCGCAAGAAATTTTATTTCCGACTTGAAAAATATTTCACGTCCTCCTAAAAAAATCGTGGTAGTTTGCTGGGATTATAACCATTATTAAAGAGGATCAAATGTGTTTTTTCTACAGAAAACTCAAAGCCATTTGATTGCATATAGCTACTCAGTCTATCGAGTTCACCCTGAAAATGTTTCTGTACATAATTGATGTAATGTAGGCTTGTCCTTTTCCTCAAGAATGTCTGAATCCATATAGCAATATCATCAGCATATTGAGCCAGCTTGGTAGATGATGAAAAACATGTATGTAAATCATAAAGCATAATGTTGAAAAACAATGGAGAAATAATGGAACCCTGCGGGATTCCCATGTTTATAGGCCTAGAGGTTGATAAAGTTACTCCCGCTTTTGCCACAATATATCTCCAACTTAAAAAGGATTTAACATAGTCATAAACATGACCCGACAGACCAATTTGTTTCAGCTTAAATAACAGCCTGCTATGCCATACTCGGTCGTAAGCTTTAGTAAGATCGAAGAAGGACGCAAGGATACTTTTTCGCTTAGAAAACTGTTTTTTAATCTGGGTAGTGAGACGGGTCAGATGATCAATTGTAGATCTTCCTTTCCGGAATCCAGTTTGAGCTGACGGAATTACGTTATTTTTGTCACAGTAATATACCATTCTAATATTTACAATTTTCTCCATGACTTTCCCAACGTGGGAGGTAACCGAAATAGGTCTATAACTCGAAGCTTCTGTTCGAGGTTTACTCTGTTTTAACACAAGAGTTATAATGGAAGTTTTCCATACCTCAGGGATTTGTCCACATTCCCAGCACTTTTGAAATAATGTATGCAATATATTTATTCAGTTTTCTGGCAAAGGTTTAACATGGTGTAAGATACTACATCCTTACCAACTGACACATTTTTGTTACTCAACAAATGAATAGCGTTCTTGACCTCCTGTAAAGTTATTGCCGAGTTGATTGTATTATCATTTTGTGGGGTAGGATCTCTATATTTGTCACTGATTTCTTCTTCCTCTCTTAAAGTCTTTTGTTTAGTTGACAAACTATCCACACTACCTGTTTTAGAATACAGCCAAACAAATTCTTCAGCCTTCTCTTGAGGGGACAAAAACTCTTTATCTTTCGTTTTAATAGGATAGTCTTGCAGAACAATGCCTGATTTCATTTCTTTCAATTTGGCCCACACATTCTTCATATCCTTATGGTCAGATACTTCATTCAAACAGAATTGTGACCAGTATTGTCTTTTTTCTCGGGCTATGATTCTATTCGCCTTAATTTTTGTGTAACACATTTCTTTATGAGCGGCTTCTTTTACATCTTTGTCAGGTACTTTTCTGAGTCTTAACCATGTTAGGTATGCTAGTTTCTTTGTATTTACAGCCTCTGCACATGCATCATTCCACCAAACATTTCCAGAAAAAGTGTCACTCCTCTTTGAACCTTTTTTGGGAATTGCTATTTCAGCAGCTCCAATAATTGATTTTTGAAAGTTGTTATAAAAAACATTTAAATTTTCACAAAAAATTTCACTTTCAGAAATGTTCGTAAGATAGTTTTGAAATGTTTCCCAGTTTGCATATTTGTAATTGAATTTTGGGATTTCGTCTTCTCCGCTGTATTTAGATATTTTACAATCCTTAAAAGACAGTGTGACTGGCACGTGATCACTGCCTAGTGGATCATCCCCAGTATCCCACTGTGCTGTTAAAGCTAGAGATGGTGTTATGAAGGTTAGGTCAAGTGCCGATGCTCTATGATGAGCCACATCTGGGATACGTGTAATCCTCCCATCGTTAAGTAAATGCAACGTTGAAGCAACAATATTTTCAACAAAGTTAGGATGAGATATTATTTGACAATCACTATCCCAGAAGGGCGCATGGGAATTAAAATCTCCCCCGACGATCCATCTTTCTTTTGCGCAATTTAATGTTCGCAACCAATTTGTATTTTGCTTACTTGGACCTTTGGGATAGTAGACTGATGCAAAATGTATGATTTGATTATTAGAGACATGCAATTTTACAAACGTAGCTGACATCTTTTCAGTATAGTTTGAAATAGGAGATGGATGGACACTTGCGTAATTCAAACCACACTGCACGTAAATAGCTGTACTTATCTTGTCAGAATCCTCGCTTATATGATAAACCGGAGGATAATAATAACCTTTCAGATTCGGTAATTTATTTTTTAGTAACATTTAAGGACTGAAGAAGGAGAATATGATGATAGTTTTCAAAAAGGTAAGCATGCAGATTATCAATATTTGTACTCAAAGAGCGGGAGTTCCATTGCAAGACTGATAGATTCCTATATGTTATTTGCAACTTCTTAGTCATTTATCAGTTAGAATGAATCGTAGAAAAAAATATCATTAGATAATGAGATATCCGAATTTAAAACTAAGATAATGATAGATAAAGGGCCTTATACTATCAAAATACAAGGTGATGAGATGTTCTTCATGTAGACAATGTGATGACTGATTTGATGCAATGTTAGGTATTTAACAAGATGTAGTTTTATCTCCTCGGATGACGACGTAAAAAGGTCTTCATATAGACCAGTCGTTGTCTCCGCTGATGACGACCTCTGGTAGTCATGATACAGTCCAGGTGTTGTCTCCCCAGATGGGGACGTCTGGTGGTCGGCATGTAGACTAGGTGATGACTGCTTAGATGGTGATGTTATGTATTTATGTGGACTAAGTGATGACTGTTCTGATGATGACGACAGGAGGTAGGCATGTGTATCAGGCGTTGTCTCCCCAGTTGGCGCCGTCAGGTGGTCGTCATGTAGATTATGTAATGCCTGCTGGAGAATTCCAGAGATAAGTAGTAGATGGTATGAATGATTTCCGATAGAGTTCGGTGTGAAATCTTGGAACGGTGCGTTCCAGTGACCTGCGTCTATGGTAAGGGTTATTGTCTGAAACAAGACCAGGAACAAGATCATTTAGGTAATTAGGGCATAGACCGTTAACCATCTTGAAATAATGCACAAGTTTGTGTCTTTTCTTTCTTTCCTTAAGTGTACAGAACCCTGATTCTTGGTATATTTTTTGGTGACTTGTCCCACGAACAGCTCCAGTTATGATTCTTAATGCTTCAAGCTGTAAATTTTCCAGAGAATTTGATTGTGCATCTGTGCAATTATCCCAAACAATATCAGCATAGTCAAAATGTGGTAATATGAATGATTTGTACATGATTTCTAATGCTCTCCTATTTAACTTGTACTTATACGTCTTAAGACAAGAAACCAACATAGTTACAGCATTGATTATACTTTTAATATGTTCCTCCCATTTACAGTTGTTTTGGAGTATGACACCTAGATGTTTATGTGTGTCTGTACTTTGTAATGGTGTGATGCCAAAAGTATGAGGTAAAATTGTGTCAGTGTTTCGAGAAAAAATTAATAACTCTGTTTTCCCCTCATTAAATTTGACTTTCCATCGCTTTGCCCAAGAATCTATCTTTTCTAAGTCAGAATTGAGTGTTTGTGCACGGATGTTTGGGTTGTTTAGTGCTAAGGACTTGTATCATCTGCAAATAGCTTAATGTCTGAATGGATGTCGTATACAATATCATTGATATAGATAAAGAATACTAGTGGACCAAGTACAGAGCCTTGAGGAACACCTGCGGGTATTCCTTTGTAATCAGACTTATCACTCTTTATAACAACTGCTTGGATGCGGTTAGAGAGGTAATCGGAAAACCAGTCAAGTAATTTGCCTCGTATGCCATTCGCTCTTAACTTCAGAAGAAGTCCCTTATGCCAAACTCGATCAAAAGCTTTAGATATATCAAAGTACACAGCCTGGGTTGTGACTCCACTATCAAAAGATGAGCATAAGTCATTATAAATACAGAGCAACTGATTTACTGTCGAATCACCAGGAATAAAAACTGACTGGGAAGGAGACAAAATATGATTAGATGAAAAAAAACTTGTAAACTTGCTTATGGATGCATCTCTCAAGGACTTTACCAACACAGCTAAGTAAAGAGATTGGACGGTAATTACTACAAAGTTCCTTCGAAGCTTTTTTTTATGCAGAAGATTTACATGTGCTGTTTTCCATATCAGAGGAAATTTTGATTCATGAAGGCTTTCGTTGAAAATCCTAGTTAGTGGGTCTAGAATGGCTGGCAATGAGGCGATCAACAATCTATTATGGACAAGATCTGGCTCTACTGCTTTATTTTTATTTAGATTTAGAATAACACCTTCAACATCAGAAGTAGTAAGCACTATGTCTGTAAGTTCTAAGGCGAGGAATGGAATGTCAGGTAAATTTTTTTCGCTATATTCAAAAGTGGATTGTGAAATGAAAAAGTTTTTGAAAACATCAGCTTTATCTTTGTTTTTATAATAGACAATGCCATATAATAGGGGGAATTTCATCTGATCCAACACCTTTCTTTCTCAAAAATGACTTGACAAGTTTCCACCATTCTTTTGTTCCAAAATTGGATGAAGCTATTATCTTATTTTCTAAATTGGTGATATACTCAAGCTGTCTTTGTTTTTCTCTATACGTAACATAGTTCCTAAAACGCCGAAATTGTTGCCAGTCTTCTGGTTTGTTAGTTTGTTTAGCTAATTTATTAATTATTTTACGTTCCTCTATTAGCAGCCTAATTTCATCTGTCATCCAAGGGACATCATTTGGACGTACAGTGATAGTTTTCGTTGGCATACATTGCTTTGCTTTATCCATCATAATATTTGAAAACGTTTCCGCACTTTCGTCAATTGTTTTATTATTGGTTACTTCATCCCAATTAACCTGGTGTAGGAGATTGCAAAATTTATATCTATCTAACTTATTGTAATTAAAAATTGTTCTTTTAAATGACTGTTCTCTAACTACTGTATTCTTGACAACCACATAAGGTACACTATGGTCACTGCAGATAGCAGGCATGACATCCGTTGATTTTATCATACTGGGGCTTTGAGTGAGTATGAGATCTAAGCATGAACTTGTTACTTCGGTAATTTTCGTTGGTTCATTTATTAACTGCTTAATATGGTAGCGATTCAAAATATCTATTAAGTGGGGTGATGGTATTGTTTTGTTCAGTGTGTTTCAATGTTTGAATTTGTTTGTCTGGACGAAACATTTGTGGGAAAGTTTGAATTTTGTATTCATAAAGAGCATAAGCTGTATCTAAAACCAGCAGTCAAAACAACAAGACAGAGAGGTGCTCAGGAACTGGCCTGTACTCGTGCTTCCTTGTGTGCAGAACATTGATTGTGACAGATGACGTTTATGTCAGATACAATTTTCCGTGGTTTCAGTTAAAATGTTTTTATGTGTGTGTATATATGTTCCTCTTGAAAATGCACTGTGTTATAGTGTATGTG
Source organism: Babylonia areolata (assembly GCF_041734735.1). Lineage (NCBI taxonomy): Eukaryota > Metazoa > Mollusca > Gastropoda > Neogastropoda > Buccinidae > Babylonia > Babylonia areolata. Next base: position 7,557,121 of record NC_134877.1, read on the forward strand.
GTTTTGATAACGGATTTGATCTGTTGTAAGATTGTGTTTTGGAGAATTTGTTATCTTTACATGATGTTGTTTCATTATAATGTGAAGATTTGAATGCAAGAATTTCTAGCATATCCCCTGAAGTTTTACAAGATGAATTACACATCTGTCATAAAAATGCCAGAAGTGTAATGCATAGACATTCTAAAAAAAATAAGGTATTAGATTCTGAAAGATTATTTAACATGTAAGCTGCATTTGGACTGAGCATTATCAAAGGTGTATGTAACGGTGGCCTTGAAGGTCATTTCACATAACTTTCTGATTTGGGAACAAGTGTCACTGATTACTTTATAGCATCTGTAAATCCTTTTCTTTCTCTTTCTTTTCGAATCTTTATCTCAGGGGTGACAGAATTGAATCTGGCCACTTACCTCTTGCTTTTAATACTGAGAAAAAGTCTGTAATGCAAAGTAATGAAAATTCTTATTATGATAAGAATCAACCTATTATCAAATAATGTTGAAAGAATATATATATGTTAAACGTTTCTCTCTTTGTATGAAGTCAAAGGAAGCACAAGAAAATGTTCACGTTGCAGAAGATATTATTCATGTTGATATAGATAGAGCTTTGGACATGTTTAATTAGATTATTCAAGAACAAGTAGAAGATATGGAAATTAAAAAAAAAAGTTCCGGACAATAACTGGTTTGATCATGAATGGAAAATGGAGAAACGTCCGGTACGTAAACTACTGAGGATATGTCAGAAAACACTGGCCGTCTCCATCTTAACCCTATACTTTGCAACTTTTTCTTCAAAAGCACGTCTACAACTGCCTATTTTTAAATTAGTAAAATTTCAAAACAATTGCTAGTAAGTTTGAAAAACAAAAACAAAAAATTATTGAATTTTTTAAAAAGAACTATGAGTCAGGGGTCAGTCAAATTTTCCCTAAAAAATTCAAGTGCTTGTAAATTGATTTATGGGCGTCAGTCTGTGTACTGGTCATTTTTGTGATTGACCACAGTTTATCATTATCTACATGCAAGATAGTGGCTATATCATAAACTGGGTTGACACTGGTGATCAAACACATTTGTCTCTATAGAATCCTGGTCATGGAGGTAAACTGGACATTCGGACAATGTTTGTAGAACTAAGCAATAGTACGAAAAAGTAGGAATAGGTTATTAAAAAACAACAACACACACAAAAAAACAACAACAAACAAACAATTTTGAATTACAAGTCAGATTTGTATGAATTTTTATATAAATATTTAGAAAAATATATGCAATGCTCTGCAGCAGTCAGATTGTGCCTCGTGGTCAGTTACCTATATGCATCTATGAAATACAGGTATGTAACTAAATTAGGTCAGAAAGGAGAAAGAATAGTAAAATAGGACAAGGCACTAAAAGATGGCAAGATGACCAGAAACAACCATTATAAACAATTGATGGCTTTTTTGCTGACCATTGGGTGTGAAAGGTCACTGTAATTTCGATGATTCTTTTGGGTCAGGCAAGAGTAAGCTGAAAGAGGGCTTACAAAATGATGATGATGATGATAATAATAATAATAATGGCGATAATAATAATAATAATAATAATAACTATCACTCATTTTGCCATAAAAATTCAAAGGAATCTATACAATTGTTAACACTTTCATGGGAAAACATTAATTTGATGGGTGGGAGGGTATCATTTTTCCTGCCTGACCACTGCGTCCAATCACGTGATTTTACCTGAAAAATATACAGGCGCCTACTTGGTCTGAAGAAGAACAAACAAAACTGTAACGAAAAATATGAAACAGGACTCACCCCACTTGCAGAAAAGTAATCCGAGGAATAGATCTATCACATTGCTGAGTGCTCCAAGGCAAGAAAAACACAAAGACACTTATGATCCGTGCGAATTTGACTTTCTGCTTTCACTAGCACTATCAGAGCGTACAGTCAGCATCAGTAAATATACAAATCTGCTCAGCTATGTTGCATTCAGTCGCATTTTAGAACACAGGCCATATTTAATAGCGATATGTGAGCAATATCTCACTTCACCTTTGAGTGAAAGATAGACCATCTGTGTACAGGCACATTTCATCAAACTGAGGTTTTGTAAGCGACATAGACATTTTCAGAATGAGAGACGCAATGATCGATGAAGTACTGGTCAGTCGTCGATTGTTATTGTTGTTAATTTTGAAAGCACATACCATATCGCCATGTTATCATTTTTGTCGGTGCTCCACTTTTTCTCTTCCCATGAATTGAACTTTTTTTCTTTCTTTTTTTAAATAAGGACGGATAAAGTAACTTTTGTTTGTTTTCAGAACAAAATTTTTTGAAAGTGCTCATCAAATTAAACATGTAGAACTTTACTAATGTTTGTCGTTTTGATGCGATGAACATCGATTGACAGCACCACTGCTTAATTTACAAGACCAAATATAAGTTTGATTTAAAAAAAAATTTTTTTTAAGAGCTCCTGTTCATGAAAGACAACAATTGATACGTTTCAACTCTTATTTTCTTTTCAGTACAGACTATACAGAAATATAATCTACTTTAAAGAAAAAGAAGCATGCATATAATTCATATGAAATACTGAAATGGGAGTTTCCCTTGTGGGGTCCAAAGTAAAGTGAAGCACCGGTCACACAATGGCTGCCTGCACGTGGAGACCTTCTTCGATGAGAAATGATTACAAAGAAAAAAGTATTTGTCTTCATTCGAAATTATATGACTACTTATTTGTTGTTGATAATGGACAGTCTTGATTACTGACAGATCTTTTTAATACGTTTGTGTTATCGCAGTGAACTAGTTATCTAGCGGAACGCTAGATCTAATCAGCTTTGAATATTTGAATCGTCTGCCGTTTGTGTTTTATATGTATGATATTGGAACGATTTTCATCGCAGACTGACACAGTGACATCCACTTCGTGTGACATCACTTGTAATCATTTGTAAGCAATGAAATGAGCCATCATTTAAAGAAACAAAATCTGCTGCTCCAATGGTGCTTTGCGGGATATTAATAAGAAAATAATGTATGGTCATTTTTCAAACCTAGTGGTGGTCTTTCCATGGTAATATGTAGGCTTATACATGTACTTACTATCAACTTTCAATACTCACAAATTGCACCTACGAAATTGGCCTCGGTGTTTTCTACGCAATGTCTGCTCCTTCTTTATGTAAGTGTTGAAATAAAACAATAGAAAGCCCTTTGTGACTGGCCTCCATATGTCCCTGCCTGTCCAGGACACACACACACATTATAGAGATTATTTGAAGATGTATGGATCAGATGAACAATATAAGAAACAAAGAAATAAAGTAAACGCCATGAAACGTAAATCGAAATATAATTATTTTCAGAAAATCTTAGTCAACACAAAAGATTCTCGTCTAATTTGGAAAGCCATCAACAAGTTGAATAATAAACATGTGGGAAAAAGACAACAAAGCATCACTGATGTAACAGCAGATCAGTTAAATAATCATTTTTGCAACCATTGCTGAAAACATTATACCAAGCGATAGGACCAGTGAAAATGCCCTCTGCATTCTAAAACAGTATATTGACTCAAAGAAAATTCATGTTCCATTTAGTCTTCAACCAGTGACTGTCTTGGATGTATGTCAAAGCCTACCACAACTAAAACAATCTGGCACACGAGATTTGGACGGGTTAGATGGACAGATATTAAAGCTTTCTTCCCCTGTTATTGTAGATACTCTGACATATCTTTATAATTTGTGTTTCAATAAGAACTGTTTTCCTTCTAAATTCAAACAGGCTAGAGTAATTCCACTGTACAAATCAGGTGATTCTCCTGATCCATCTAACTATAGGCCAATTTCTGTCTTGTCTGCTCTGTCTAAACCCATTAAAAAACATTTGCAAAAATGTTTATGTGACCAAGCCTATGCTTGCTCCAATATTTGCCTCACGCACAAGCTGTATTAGCTTGCCTCACGCACAAGCTGTATTAGCTTGCCTCACGCACAAGCTGTATTAGCTTGCCTCACGCACAAGCTGTATTAGCTTGCCTCACGCACAAGCTGTATTAGCTTGCCTCACGCACAAGCTGTATTAGCTTGCCTCACGCACAAGCTGTATTAGCAGACGACGTTTTTCCCTCCTAACCCGCGCACAGACTGTGTGACGTCACTCCGCTTACATCATTTTGTCTTCGCCAGACCACCTGCTGACGGCTCGACCAGTGTCGCGTCGCGGTACGTCATTGGCTGAGAAGAAACTTGTGTTTCTGTTCCACCGTAATTAATTAATAACTCTTTTGTCAGATCAGTAAATTACAAGTATCATATACTGGCAGAATCGTCGTAATTCCATCTTTAAATCTATTCCATTTATGTTCGCCTTCGTTACACTGATTTAACGCAGTTTGTAATTTTCAGCGACGAGCTCGTTAAAACTGACCCTGTTCAGGTGACTTAAATTAAGATTATAATTCATCTTAAATAACCAACACTTCATTTTATACTCATTATAAAGTAGGTGTTGAGCTCTTTCTTTTGCATCTTATCCGACGTAAATCGGTTCAGGAATCATTTAGAAATCTGTCACTGAACACCTTTAAACAAACACAATTGTCATCGGATTCTCCGTGATTAGTGACGATCTGCTCGCAAGCACACGTGACGGACTTTGTGGTCCGCTAAACTTGCATAAATTGGCACAGTGAATGATGAGTGGTCATTTCATACCTGGTCAGTCATCTGACCAGAGCCTGCTCTCTCTCTCTCTTGCTGCGTCGAGCAGTGTGTTGTGTCGTGTGTGTCCCCACAACGGCTGACACCTCGCTATGCATTGCTGCACTGTCTTCTTCTCCTTTATGTCTTCTTACTCTTAGTTTTCTCTACACAACTATTGTAAATAAAACAATAGAAAAACCCATTTGTGACTGGCCTCTATATGTTCCTGGCCTGTGCGTGGGATCTTGTCTATCCTTTCAATTAATCATATTTAGTTAAGTCTTTTGTGCCGTACCACTATTAGAACCAATTGGAGCACGGCTACAAAAGTGGCGTCGCCGACAGGATAAAGATCCATTATAAAATAGTCCAAATTATTCCCTTCCTTTAAGGTTTCAATTCTTGTTTCCAAATTCAATCCATCCCTAAACCACAGCCCTGTACCACCAAGTGTACCTTGTTACAACTTGGCGCTGTGAGCATAGGATGTGCTGATTCTTTAAATATCTCTAATAATAAATCACAGCTCCTAGCCAAGCATACTCTATCACATACTTGGCGCTGTGAGCCAGGATCATACAAGGACACGGCTACATTTATATTCTTAACTCTTTGACAACGACCTAATCCATGATGACCAGTCTGGTTTCCGTAAAAATCATTCTTGTCATACAGCCCTCATACAACTCACTGACAGTCTTCTACATAACATAAATGACAATAAATTCACATGTCTCCTTTTCGTAGATTTTGAAAAAGCTTTTGATGTAATCAATCACTCCTTGTTATTACGTAAATTAGAAGCTTATAAATTACCACCAGAGTATATTCACCTGATACAATCTTTTCTTTCTGATAGGAAGCAGTTAATTTTATTCTCCACGTATGTTAATGTCTTACCTTGTTATATGAAATGTAAATGTGAAATGTTTGCAGATGACACATCCTTACATTCAAGCAGTTCAGATGCCAGTGAACTAACTAATGAACTCCAAGATGATATTCAGAAACTTGATGACGGGACACACTTGAATCACATGTCCTTGAATGCTCAGAAAACGAAGTGCATGTATGTATGTGCACGACAAAAAATGAAACATAACTTCAAACCACTATTCCTAGGCGTCTGTAAAATTGAAGAGGTAGATTCACATAAAATTCTAGGTGTCATTATTGATAAAGATATATCTTGGACTGATCAAACGAAGTATTTAGGTAAACGCCTCTCAAATAGAATACTTCAACTAGCAAAAATCAAAAAGATCCTTGATGTCCATTCGCGAAAGTTCTTCTTCTGTGCACATATTTTGCCAGTATTCGATTATGCGTCACATTTATGGGACAGCTGTAGCCTCTCAAACTTGAAGTTTATTCACTGTATGTACAAAAGAGCACTGAAAATAGTATTGTTAAAACCGAACTCCCTGACCCTAATCGACTATAAACAACTTAATATATTATCTTTTCACAACAGACTGTATTTCAACGAAGCTGTTTGCATGCATAATGTTATGTATGGAAATGCTCCAAAAAAGATTACACTTTTAAAACTAATGAACACAGACACAACCACATGCTATGCATACCCAGACTAAGAAACAACCTTTACAAATCCAGCTTTCTGTATTCTGGTGGAAATTTATGGAATAATCTCCCACTCTAGAAAAGTATTGTAAATAAAAACGTGTTTAAGAAAAATCTGAAGAATCACTTCATTGAAAATAATTAACAGTAATACAAATTTTGATCTGTTAGTCTAATATTCCTATTATTAATTGTGAAATGTTTTGTATATGCTTGTGTTGGCAATGATTCTGCACTATATGCGGGAACATGTGCATGTGGATGGGATGGGCATGGTGTAATTGTGTCCGAGAACTTGTGTTCAGTGGTGTGTGTGTGTGTGTGTGTGTGTGTGTGTGTGTGTGTGTGTGTGAAATGGAAATGCAATTGTGTATTTCTTTATCACAATATTCTTGTATATATATATATATATATATATATATATATATATATATATATATATATATATATATATATATGCATTTTGTTGTTATTGTTGCTCTTCATCTGCTTGTTTCTTCTCTCTCTCTCTCTCTCTCTCTCTCTCTCTCTCTCTCTCTCTCTCTCCTTTTTTTTTTCCTTCTTTTTCCCATCTTTTTAATTTTTTTTCATTGATGGCTTGATGTAAAAAAAAGCAATTGTTGGTTATTCAATTTACCATCATGAAATAAAATCTTGACTTGACCTGACTTGAGAGAGAGAGAGAGAGAGAGAGAGAGAGAGAGAGAGAGAGAGAGAGAGAGAATATAATATAATATAATATATAATCTCTGTGTGTGTGGGTACGTGTGTGTGAACTGAAATAAGATAGAGACAAACTCAGAGACAGTGACAGACAATCAAATCAGGAGAAAAACAGAATCCCCTGACCCCAACAAACCGTTCTTTCACCATCGCCCCCAACACACACACACAAACACACACACACGCACGCACACACACACACACACATCTCCAGCAAGCTACAGTGGTCACACCCCTGATGCCAAAGAAATTAGCCAATCATTGAACTGATTTCAGGACTGCATACGATTTGAACGGAAATTGTTATCATTTAATTTCAGTCAAAGTAGAGGGGCCGCTTTGATATCAGCCTTTCTCACTCACTTCCCCCTTCTCTCAGTTGAATATAAAATGATTTTCATCTTCTGGGCTTTCGCCACACACTGGGCAAGGAGATGTTGCTACGTCGTTTCAGTGTTCAGTGTTCCCGTTCTCTCCTTCACAAACAACCCCATTCTCTCTCAAACACGCATGTCTTTTTGTTTTTTTGGTTTTTTCTGAGGATAGAACTACTTCGCCCTCTAAGTATTCCATCGCTTGGAAATTGAAAATTAGGCAAGACTGAGTTCTGCAGTCCTCCCACACCTCTGCAATCCTGGTGACAAAGGAAATGCTGTTTGTTGAAGCGCCCCTTCAGGCTTTCTCGAAACTGAGAGATGTGAGGGGAAGGGCCACGCTTTCTCACCATCCCACGCTTTCTCCCAATATTTCTGTCAAAGTGAGAGAAAGTGTTGGACTGCGAGAAAGCGGGGTCTTCTAACACCTGCCATGTTCGCAACTACAACCACCTGACTGAGGACAACTACTTTCAGCCACAGATCTGGCCGCTTGTGGCAGGTAACGTAATGCAGATCTCTCTCTCTCTCTGTCTCTGTCTCTCTCTCTCTCTCTCACACACACACACACACAGAGACACACTCACACACACACACACACACACACACACACACACACACAGAGCACAACTTGAAGCAACAAAGAACCATAGAAACAAGTTACTGCTCTGACGTCTTCAACAGAGCAAAAGAGACCCATGCGTACTAAAAGTGCAAAGCTAATCAAACGAGGATGCCTTCCTAATACTCCAGGAGGAGGCTGTAACAGCAGTGAAGTCACTAAAATGTTGCAAGGCTTCAGAGTTTCAGGTTGTTGTTTTTTTGTAATTTATATGTAACTGCAGTCATTTCACAGACGACGATCATAGAGACCCCCCTTCCTCCTGGTGCTGTCGGAAGGAACTGGAGTCACATCCTCGATGTGTCCAGTCTTCATGCCTGACCGAGCCAAAGCTCTGAGGGCAGACTGTGCACCTGGTCCAGGTGTCTTGGTTCCGTTCCCCCCTTCAGCCCTCAGCTTCATGTGAAGAGCGGTAACCCCCAGCTGGGCCACGGCCTGAGCAGCCAACATGACAGCGTAAGGAGAGGCTTCGTCACGGTCAGCCTTCACTTTCATACCGCCTGTCACACGCACGATCGTTTCTTTTCCAGACAAATCAGTGACATGGAAGAAAGGCATCGACAACATCCCTGCAGAACGTTTGAAGCAAGACGGAAAGGCGGTAATTGACAGCCTCACTGCCATCTGCAACAAAATCAGGAACACAGGAACTATCAACATGTAGCAAACTTACGTACGTACACACACACACACACACACACGCGCGCGCGCACGCGCGCACGCACGCACGCACACACACACACACACACACATACACACACACAGAGCACAACTTGAAGCAACAAAGAACCATAGAAACAAAAAAGCGGCACAGAGAGAACAGGAGAAACTTTCACACAAGGCCTATGGTGTATAGTTGTTACAAATATGCTCCCCCCCCCCACCCCACCCCACTCCCAACCCCACTTCACGCACATACAATACAGCACACAGCAGATACAAGTTTCCCTCCAATAGATAGTCGTTTCCCTCGTGAATTCCTCTGACAAGTGGCTCTGATGTGGCCCCTGAAGGAAGCAGCGTGTATGAAAGCAGCGGATCTAATGGGCTGAGAGCAGGCGTAATTAGTTCGCACCTTCTTCCAGTCCCCTGCCCGAAAGAACCCCCCACTCCCACCCCCGTCAGCCTCCATAGGTATTGACAGATCCCGTCGTGCCGTCCCCCTCCACCCCACCCCAAAACGATCTCCTTCCCCACCCCTTCTCCCACAAGGCTGACAGCGTGTAAGGAAGGAGAGGGGGGTGTGGGAGGGAGAGAGAAGGAAGTGGGCGGAGGACGATGAAGGGGGTCAACAGGGGGTGGAGGCAGAAGCGAAGGCACGGGGTCAACTTGTATCGCTAGATGCCGTGTTTAATTTGGGGGAAGTTGCTGCTCCATGGAGCGTTCATATTCTGGGGCTGCAAACTCTGATCAAGCATGCTTCATCGGCTCTGATGCTATCGCTGGCCGTGCCAACAAATTGGGGGAGGAGGGGGGGGGGGGGGGGGGCAGGGGAAGGGGGCTGATTGGGGCGGATCCCTTCCTGCCGCCCCTCCCCCCCCTCCCCTCCCACCCCCACATCAACCCTCTTGCTTGCTGGAAAAGACCCAGGCAGACAGTTCCGGGAATATTTTCGATTTATTTCTCTTCTTGTCTGCTGCTTTTTGTTGACAGGCTTTGTGAACTTAACTGCAAAACTGAAGACTGTTTGTCACCTACTGGCGGATTTTTATTTTCGTTTTTGTTGTTGTTGTTTTGTTTAATCTTCGTTGGCCGTAAAAAATCAGAATCGATATTTGTGGGTTGTTCTTTTTTTTTTCTCATTTGTTTGTCTGATTTTGATATAATTGTTTTTGCTTTATTTTGATATAATTCATGACAGTCAGTGAATGTGACAATCTCACAACCAGTTTTGTGAAAAGGAAAAAAGATGATATGCCAAGCATTCCCTTTACTCTGAACTGCAAAGTGTCACCCTGAACACAGCAGCTGTAAACTAATTGACCAAGCAGAAACAAAATAAAGTCGGCTCCATCGAGGACAAAGATGGCAGCAGTCTCACACGGGAACAAGATATCGTAAAAACGTGGATTGGTTACTGCTCTGACGTCTTCAACAGAGCAAAAGAGACCCATGCGTACTAAAAGTGCAAAGCTAATCAAACGAGGATGCCTTCCTAATACTCCAGGAGGAGGCTGTAACAGCAGTGAAGTCACTAAAATGTTGCAAGGCTTCAGAGTTTCAGGTTGTTGTTTTTTTGTAATTTATATGTAACTGCAGTCATTTCACAGACGACGATCATAGAGACCCCCCTTCCTCCTGGTGCTGTCGGAAGGAACTGGAGTCACATCCTCGATGTGTCCAGTCTTCATGCCTGACCGAGCCAAAGCTCTGAGGGCAGACTGTGCACCTGGTCCAGGTGTCTTGGTTCCGTTCCCCCCTTCAGCCCTCAGCTTCATGTGAAGAGCGGTAACCCCCAGCTGGGCCACGGCCTGAGCAGCCAACATGACAGCGTAAGGAGAGGCTTCGTCACGGTCAGCCTTCACTTTCATACCGCCTGTCACACGCACGATCGTTTCTTTTCCAGACAAATCAGTGACATGGAAGAAAGGCATCGACAACATCCCTGCAGAACTTACGTACGTACGTACGTACGTACGTACACACACACACACACACACACACACACACACACACACACCATAGAGCAGAAAAAATGATCGCCGTGATTGGGTTTTGGCCTGTTTACTGCAGGAAATTCTTCTCTTTTTTTTCTTTTTTAACGAAAGGAAAAAAAGACAGGGTTGACAGAAATGGAACCCCATTCATTCTATGAAGAAGCCTCACAGGACAGTAGGTAGGCCGTGTGATTTGGTTCAGCAAGTGAGGATTATCAGTCAGCAAAACGTAACAGCTGTCTTAAGTTTTTAAAAGTTCGAGTTGACTCAATCATGAATCTAAAGTGCTCATGAATCTGAAGTTAAAAAAAAACAAAAAAACAAAACAAAGAGGTTTGTTGTAATTTTCTGATGTTTCAACAGATAATGCAGATCAGTTGTACACTTCTGGCCGAATTGGAAGAACATGAAATAAGTCGGTCAGCATACATTTGGACCTTAGACGAAGTTTTGAGGGACTTGCCTTGAAGTTACCTCATGTCGTGTTATTTTTGCTGCAGCACCTTGTTCAGTTTCTCTGCGTGAACGCAGGTTTCCAGAAGGCCCTATCGATTTTTTATGCATTCTGTTTTTTCTTTTCTTTTTTTTTTCTACGAAGCCCAGGGATAAAGATCTGGCCTGAAGCATGGAGCCAGTCTTATGACCAGAGAACATTGATGATGATATGTTCTGGAAAGCAAACGGCCACTGTCCCTGCAGACATGTCCTGATAGCCAAACCACCGGCATTATACAATGAACCAAGCTAATGACCTGGCCTCAGTCTCGCCCTTCATTAATATTCACGACGTCCGTGCTCGTCCATGCACTCTGAGCCTTGGTCTGCTGTCCAGAACTGTCTGCTGCCGTGCAGCTCTTCAGCACATACCACAGCTGACGGCCCCCACCTAGATCCTCTCCTGGAGTTTTTGATGTCTTTCCGGAAGAGAAGCTTGCAAACTGAAGGTGAAGAAGAACAATGGCATTGTTTGTACTTCTCTTCTTCAACTGCATATAATTAACGAGCCCAGCACGCACACTGCTACTTAACATGACTGTGCCTACTGCTTAACATCAACGTGATGTCAAAGATCAACTGCTCCAGTGAAGTTAGGAAATCTTATGTTGTACAGTTCTTGGTTTTATCCAGATTTTGATGGAACAGAGAGGCTGAGGAGGGGAAGTGGAAGGCGGATTGGCAAAGGGAGGTTTGGATGGCCGCATTGTGTGTGTGTGTGTGTGTGTGTGTGTGTGTGTGTGTGTGTGACATGCACTGTTAAGGGGGCGTGGGGTGACAGAGATGCGTGTGGAGAGTTTAAGGTTTGAGGACTGTGAATGAATTGGAACTGAGATGACGAAATGCTGGCAGCCAGATTTACTTTCTGTCTGTGTCGCTGTGGAGGTGGACATGCCTGTGGGAAAGGAATTTCACACATAGGTGGTTAAACAAATCAACTTTCTGTTTAAAATGCAGGTATTCATAAAATATAAAACCTCAAATGTAAAATTAACTGCATTCTAACTGTATGATTTTGTTAACAGTGTTAAAAACTTCAGTATATAATGAGGTACGTTCTGACACTGCGTTGTTCAATATATAATTATCTAAAAACTAAGACTTGTTAATCTACACAATCTACACTATGAATATTGACCAGTGGGGTTGAAAAAGGTGTTTCCATGCTGGCGACGTTTCGGCTAATTTTAAAAAAATCCACACCTGATTTCAATGTTTATAATGTGCTGGGTGTGTTTGACTGCTTCGAGTTTTTTAAGTTAAGTTTTGCGTGTATGGCAAGGTTATAGCAAGATTTTTGCTGCACCTTCTGATAAAATAGTATTAAAAAAAATATAATAAACAGTTGGCTGTAATGTCCATAGTGTAAAAACTTGTGATCGACATTTTATGTGTAACACATTTCTTTGATCAAATGGTTGAGAAATGACGTTGTTGAAATGGCACTTCTTCACCTCCTGACTTCTGTGGCAACATTTCTGAACCCTTTGACCCTAGTGTGTAACACAATAAATAATGGTCCCAAGTCTGTCTTGCAGGTTTGTTAGGATTATAGTCTGTCGAGCGCACAGATCATCTCCAATGCCCAAGGCATTGCTCTGACAGTCTTCCACTACGTGTACGTACTCCACGTCTTCGGCAAGGGAATCTAAGGGCGGTGCCTGTTGTACGTTAGGTTAGAACAGACACTGCTGGCCACAAAGGAAGTGACTGAGAAAGGTCTCCTGTGGCCATGGACCTGCTGGACACATAACGTCGACAGCTCTCTGAATGGCCGCCGCTTTGACAGACCCAGAACCAGTCTGGATGTGCGAGGGATGGGGGAGTGAGAAGGTTGCAGTGTTCGAGAGGCATGAGAGAAATGTTACTGTATAGAGCACATGGGGCAGGGAAATAATGCCCAGGGGACAGAAACACGTGGAAGAGTGATAACCCCTGACTCCGCCTAGGAAGCGAGAGAATCTGAGCGCGCTGGTTCGAATCACGGCTCAGCCGCTGATATTTTCTCCCCCTCCACTAGACCTTGAGTGGTGGTCTTAACGCTAGTCATTCGGATGAGACGATAAACCGAGGTCCCGTGTGCTAGCATGCACTTAACGCACGTAAAAGAACCCACGGCAAAAAAAGGTTTGTTCCTGGCAAAATTCTGTAGAAAAATCCACTTCGATAGGAAAAACAAATAAAACTGCACGCAGAAAAAAAGAATTTAACATAAAGAAATCTGTTGTGATAAAACGAAATACAAATACAAAAAATACAAATACATACACACTCTCTGTGTGTGTCTGTGTCGTCTGTCTCTCTCTCCGTGTAATACGGGGTGGTGGTACTGCTGTATCATATATGTTGTGAACAATAGAAAAGGGTGCAGCCTGTCGAGAGTGATGACGATGATTGTAGCTGTTCCTGTTGCTGCGGTGTTTGAGGAAGGACCAGAAATTCATTGTATCAAGAATACGTGCACAAATATGTGACCAGGAAAACACTGTCCTAAAGTTTATCATTATTTTTTCATCTTCATCAACAACATCATCAGCATTATTATTATTATTATTATCATTATTATCACCATCATTACTATTATTATCATTGTTGCTGTTGTTGTTGGTATGGCACGAGCATTCGTGATATTTGTAAGAGAGAAAAAAAGAACAATAAAGTACTATTCTAGAGGTTGTGCACCACTGAAGAGATTGGCGCGTTAGCCGAGGAGACAGCGCGTTAGCCGAGGAGACAGAGCGTTGGACCTTTAATCAGAGAGTCAAGTGAGCGTTGGACCTTTAATCAGAGGGTCAAGAGTTCGATCCCGGGATCGGCGCCTGAATGACTTGAGGGTGGAAAAAGGTTTCGTCGATGTCTATGATCAACAAACGCACGGACCTACCTGTACCCCCTTCGTGTTTATGCACAAGCAGAAGATGAAATACGCGCGTTTAAGATCCCGTACTCCTTTGTCTGCGATCGGTGAGTTACGGATACACAGCATATCGGGAATATGGAGTATGGCTGCCTACAGGTAAGGTGAAAACGGCCCTACGCTTAAAAGCCCACAAGTTGATGCCAGTGAATGTGAGAGTTGCAGTTTCCGGACAAAGACGAAGAAGAAGAAGCATGGTAAACTAAATATAATCTTTTAATGAATGTTATATAATGAAGTTTGAAAATATGCTGCGTTCGATTCCATACTCTCTCTCTCTCTCTGTCCTCCCTCCATTTTTCCCAAACTCTCCCCCAAAAGTAAGTCGCCTCCCTTTCAGTTGCAGTTTCATTTCACTGCGTTCGGATTAATCCATATACGCTGCACCACGTCTGCTAGACAGATGCCTGACCAGCAGCATTACCCCACGCGTTTCGTCAGGCCTTGAGCGCATGCATATATATATATATATATATATATATATATATATATATATATATATATATATATATACATACCTACACAGTATTTCTTCTACATAATTTTGCCAGAGGACAACACTTTTGTTGCAATTTTTTTCAGTGCGACATGTGCGTGCTGCAAACGGTAACTCGTCATATCGTTTCATCAGACTATTGTATTGTATTTCTCTTTTTTTGTCACAACAGATTTCTCTGTATGAAATTCGGGCTGCTGTCCCCAGGGAGAGCGCGTCGCTACACGGAGAGCGCCACCTTTTTTTTTTCTCTTTTTTTTTTTCCTGCGTGCAGTTTTATTTGTTTTTTTTCATATCGAAGTGGATTTTTCTAGAGATTTTTGCCAGGAACAACTCTTTTGTTGCCGTGGGTTTTTTACGTGCGCTAAGTGCATGCTGCACACAGGACCTCGGTTTATCGTCTCATCCGAATGACTAGCGTCCACACCACCACTCAAGGTCTAGTGGAGGGGGAGAAAATATCGGCGGCTGAGCCGTGATTCGAACCAGCGCGCTCAGATTCTCTCGCTTCCTAGGCGGACGCGTTACCTCCAGGCCAACACTCCACTTATATATATATAGGCTCACTATACGCTCAGTTTAGTTTTCCACTCAAACGTGGGATTCGGATGATTTATTCATATAGGCCATTGAAGGGTTGCAGGATACAATATTATTAAACATACAAGTGTACAAGGTGAAACAACCATCAAAGGAATTATGATATCAAAATTGATCGTAACTTAAATGCTTTATGTAAGTAAATTGACAAATTCTTTACACTGCTTTCTTTATCAGATGCCATCAACAGACTTCGCCGGAACTGATTTGGAAACTTAAAATACTTTTTGCCCAGTTTGGTTTTCCAGTCACACGTGGGATAAAGGGCGAGAGCGGAACCGATCCCAGACCCTGACGAACAGTGTAGGGGCAGATACGTCTTAACCATTCTGCCACCTTCCTCCTTCGCCACCCCCTTCCCCAATGATCCATGCCCAACTTCACCATTTTCCACCCCTCCCCATTTTTGTTAAAGTGAATCACTCAACCTCCCCATCATCCTCCGCCATTCTACATTACTCTCATCATGCCTCTCCCCTTTGTAGCCCCGCTCCAACCCACACCTTATTCTTGTACTTCTTTCATTTCATGCTGGTACGGCAGTGGCGGATGACTGGATGGATGACTAGGCGGGCAGTGAAAAGAGGGCGGCCACGAGCCGGGCAGAGGGAAGGTTTCATTATTGACAGCCGTGGGCGATGAAGGGCAGTGAGCGTATTGAAAGGGGCCAAATATTTTCTTTATATCCCTCCCTCACACACACACACACCCCCCTCTTCTTCCGCAAGTCAGCGTCCAAAGCCTTTTGCTGAACATGCTGGCCAGTCCCGATAGATGTACAATAAATGAAGGATGGCGACCGCTCGCTTGCCACGATGCCTTCCTGCCTTCCTTGGGTAGGGGTGTGGGGGAGGGGTGTGGGGAAGGGAGTATGTCCAGGGGCTCTATGCCAGCTACTGAGGGGGAAAAATGACCCCCTCCCACTCCCCGTTTTGGAGAGGGGGAAGGGGATGGGTGAGGAATGGAAATGGGTGGTAAGAGGATCTCCAACCTTGAGCTGCGTCAGTTGCGACACAAAGTACGAGGCCTGCATCATATTGTCGGTGTGTGATGTTGTACAATGTGAGAATGGCCTTCCGCCGTGGTCCTGTTGGCTTTGGTTCTACTGAAACGGAGAAAATTATCCCATAGACGTATAGTAACAACAAAAGCTGTAGCTTGTTGAATTCACTTGTCTTTGTATAAACACATATAAATTATGTATGAAAATATTGTTTCGGTTATCTGCTGTATTATCTCAAGCGAAACACTAACATCCAAACCCTACAGCTGAAGGTCTAGTCACTCGGAGAAAAGTCCCAGTCCTTGCGTAAGTCGACACAGAGAACCTCCAGCACTTCTGCACTGATCCCGAATTAGTTGTGATGATGATGATAAGAAAAAGAAGAAGAGGAAGGAAAAAGGAAAGAAAATTTATACGGAAGAGATGGCCAGAAGACATTAAAGATGGGTTACTGGGAGCGGGGGTGAGAGGCGGGGGGGGGGGGGGGGAGTGGAGATGGGAGGGGGGTGATTTTCGTTACGTCATAACTGAAAGTATTAATGAAACAAAATATGTTGCGGAGATGTGATATTTTTTTTTTAATACATGAAGGACGGTGATCGCTTTCCCTTATGAAAGCTTTATTTCCAGTTCAGACAAGACCACATTCTAGCCTGCTATACAGAAGAGAAAAAAGAAAGACGAGATGTTACTTTCATGATGAGATAAGAGTTGATGAAGGAGGATCACCACTGTGCAGGCCTATGTCCAAACAATAGACCATGAGGAGGTGGAAATAGAAGACTTCTATAAACAACTCCAGAAAGTTGTGGAGCAGACCCCCAAAGAAAAATATTCTGATAGTACAAGGCGATTGGAATGTCAAAGTAGGAGAGGATGCGTGCAATGACTTGAAGAACCCATGAGGTCGTTACTGCAACAACGAGACTAACGAATGAGGCTTAAAACTCAAGGACCCCCTCTTTCCTTTTCCTTTGTAGGTTCTAGATGAGGCCTTGCCTTGTGAAACTGGATGCAGGCCTGCGTAGCATGTGGCCGATCCAACTGTCCTTTTGCAAACCTCCTCTTACCGGAACCAGTCCATTGTGACTGGTGTTGTACTTCTTCATCTTGACAGTCACTTGTGCAGCTTTTCCAGTTAAAAACATGGTGCGCACGTTCCATGTTCCAATGGTGATGGTGGTCCTGGTGGAGGTGATGGTCGTCGCTCTGGCAGCTTCGAGAGACTGGCCTTTACTACCCGGCGCCATGCAGCTTCCAGCTGGAGACCCATCTTCCCCTGGTCCCAAAATGTTTGCACATGTTCTTGTTGGCGTTTTGTGGCAGTGAGGTTTTTTTCAACAGACAGGGGTCGTTAGCCACTCGTTCAACCCTCCTATTTTAGTATCCGGGCTTGGGACCGAACATGTGCGGAGTTAGGGTGTGTCCTGGAGGAAACCGGCTGCTTTCCTCCCATCTCCCTGCCGTCAGACGTCAAAACCCAGTAAAACACGACATGGCGTATGTATTGTGCAAAACCGGTGCATGTGGTGATCACGAGTTGATCATCTGAATGTTTTTCTTCCTTTCTATTGAGACGGTTTTTCCTGTGGTACAGCATAGCGTCCCGCCTTCACCCCCAACCCTCCCCAACCCCTTCGAGTTGAAAAGATAGTGGGAATTATCTGAATGATGAACTGACAACTGTGTTGTAAAGGGTCGGGTTTATTGTGGAAGGGGTAGACTGATTTAAACACTGGTGCATCTCTCTCTCTCTCGTCAATATCTTTTTCTTTTAATATAGAAAAAACTAAATCAACGAGATAGGGCAATAAAGAACAGCTCTAACAGAAACAACTTCAGTTTTGAATGTGAAAAAGACATGTTTGATTGAAGTGAAGCATAAACCGCATTGCAGCTCACCCTTTCTTTACATATGTCAGTCAGCCTGTGTGTCTGCCCCCCCCCCCCCCCCCCTCTCTCTCTCTCTCTCTTCTCTCTCTCCACATCAGTTTCAGTTTCAGTATCAAGGAGTGTCAAAACATGGGGACTGACCTATATACGTTTCACCACATACGCTTTGAAAAAAAGGAAAGATACTGAACCTTGGCATAACTCTCTAGGGCAAAACATCGTCATCATCCCCTGTCATTCAGCCTCCCCCTTCCCATCACACACTTGCCGGGCAGACAGCAGCAAGACAGGCCTGGCTGCAGGAGAACGGGTTGGGGGAGGGTGGGGGGTTCACAGATGGTAGTCACAGGGGTGAATGGCATGCAGCAGCAGTGAACGTATTGAATGACGCCCCATATTTTCTTTATATTTTCCAGCTTTCAGCGTTCGGGATATGCAAAACGTGCTGTGCAGCACTGAAAGTCGAGCAATGAACGAATGAAGGATGGCGACTGCTTGCTCATCGGGATGTTTTCCTTCCTTTCCAGGAAGGTTGGCAGCGGGGCCACGTTACAGCAGGACTTACCATGAAAGGAACAAAATAAACGATTTCCTCTTCATGGGAAGATAAGCGAAGGAAGGCGGAGGCTGTTGTTGTTGTTGTTTTAGAAAAAAAAGGAAGTAGGCTTGAAGGCTTGGCTGCAGTGAAGGTAAAACTATCGTTGAAACATTTGAGAAACTCCCTCTCTCTCTCTCCACCTCCCTTCCCAACCCCCAACCCCACCAGCAGCAGCAAATCAGTCCTCTCCCATTACCCACCTTTCACCATCAACTGGACAACCCTCCAGACTGATGAAGGCCTGATGACACCTTTAAATTTCATGACAGTCAGCAAACACAATGAATGAACCCAGATGACACCTTGATATTTCACTGATACAGTCAGCAGACATCAAAGCCAGACAACACCACGTGTGTATTTCACGACATGCAGTGGACAAAGCGAATAAATGACAGAATGACTGTGAGCTTATTCAATGCTCAGTCCGTCGCCTCAGTGTCTAAGCGGACACAGATTGTGGATTTTATCAAGGACGAGAGCATTGTTTTGTTCTTGACAGAAACGTGGCTGAAAACCATCGGTGACAAGGCAAATGTGCTGACTTAGTTCCGTCTGGCTGCAAGCTGAGGTCCTTCCCTCGTGGAACACGAGGTGGGGACTTGCAGTCCTCTACCACAACCATCTTTCTGTCACCATCACCTCCACCTTCCCCTTCACTCCCACTTCCTATGGGCTGGTTCAGTTCACACTGACAGCACCCAAACAGGTCCACTTTTTATGTTTGTTCAGACTACCGCCAAGCAAGCAGACCAAACTTCTGGACTCTACCTTTCTGTGGTCGTATTCAAGACAATATTCATTTTACCTTGGGGCAAGTTACCATTGACATGGTTGGGACCTGCGGGTACAGTTTACGTTGTAGGCAAAGTTATCTTCGTATTCAAGATGCGCCCAGTGCACTCGGGCAGCTAATCCATCTACTATATTTAAAGATCCTAGGCCGAGCTTCCCCTCTGTGCAAACCCTTTTACTTCTTACGGCACTATAGTTCCTTCCGTTCCTTCCTTTTGTTCACAATGGCGGCAAACTTCCAGTCTGGTGGAAAATTAACAAAGGGTAACTAGAGGTGGTGGAAGAGCACCGAACCTATTTGCACGTTTTACGTTGTGTTCCATTTCTTGTATAATGCTTCAAACTATGCCCTCGTCGGAAACGAAATTTGTTGATAAGCTCAACGTCATCGAAACTGTCGAGCGGGTTGTCCTTGTCCCTAAAAACACGGCCTCTCCACAAAGTATGTCCGTTTTCCCTCAACAAAAACAACGCAGCGAAAGGATCCGCCATGTTTCTGCTTCGTGGGCAGTCACCCTTGGCAGGCAGCAAGGGCGAATTTGCCTTTGGTTTGGAAGACCTGTGGGTCGACTCGTGTTTCTGAATACCGGATACTGCTTACCCTCGGGCAAATTGCCTTGCCTCATTTAGATTTGCCCCCCAGGTACACCTTTACCCGCAGGCACAATGATCTTTAGAATACGACCCCGGATGGATCTGCCAGACTTGCTTGACTACTGCAATCTCCTACATCGACGATTTTAATGTGCACTATGAGGTGTTCACCAGTCCACTTACCTCCAATGTGCTGGATATTCTGTTGAGATTTGATTTGATGCAGGGTGTACAGGAGGCTACCTACTACAGAAGCGGTCACATCCTTGACTGGGGCCTATACCCAGAGGCTGATCAGCTTACCTACTCTTGCGGCGTCAACCATATGGTCTCCTCCGACTATGCTGCTGTTCTGTGTATTCTTCAAGTTCCCCGCCCGAGGAGGCAGCCTGTCTACTGCACTGTGCAGACATCAAGACCATTAACAGAGACACTCTCAAGGCTGACACCTAGGACATGCTGGATGATCTGGGACCTGACGGCTCCCGCCCAACAGCTGATAAGCACGCTCCCACTACTGAGGAGCGTTTGCCTTCAGGTCGTACGTCCCCATGGCAAGCAGCTATCAACGACTTCCTACCTAACGCCAAGAGAGAGAGCTGTCGCGCTGAAAGGAAGTGACGCAAAAGTTGTGTACAGTGGACCATCAGATGTTAACAGCAAAATAGGTGGTCACAAACATCGTTCAGAGTGCCAAAGAAGGGTACTGGATTTCCAAGATCGAAGTCAGTACGTCTAATAATGAAGAACTTGTTTTTAACCAGTGATCGCCTCCTTGGCAGGAGTAAAGACTCTACCATGCCAACAGACATTCCCCCTGACGACCTCTCTCTGATGCTGTCGTTAACTGCAGGTCTGCAGATAATAATGTTGACCTGGGAGATCGGAAAAACCTCCACCCCTAACCACCAGGTGCTCCGAAACCGGAGATCGAACTCAGGAATCTCAGGTAGTATTTAGCGCTCTAACAGTTCGGCCACATGCTGTTTTTGATTCCAGACATGTACACTTGACCCGGTCCCCACATCCCTTTTGGTTGAATCCGTTGATGTGCTCCTACCTTCCTTGACCTTTATCATTAACGACTTTCTTCAGTCAGGCATTTTCCCAAATGTATGCAAAAAAGCCCATGTATCGCCACTGCTCAAGAAGCCCGGCTCTCAAAGTCCTCAAAAGCTATCATCTTCTCAGCAATATTTCTTTTCTTTCCAAGACCACAGTTCCAGTTCTCTGAATCTCTGCATCACTACAACCTGTTTCCTGTCTCTCAGTCTGCCTACCGCCCTTCTCACAGCACCGAAACAGCTCTACTCAAAGTCATGAACGACCTCATGTTGTCTGTAGACACTGGTAAACTTTCTGTCCTCACCCTATTAGATCTGTCCGCAGATTTCGACACAATCGATCACAACATCCTCATAAATCGTCTCTCTTATTCATTTGGAATATCTGGCTCAGCACTGGTTGGTTTTCATCCTACCTGTCCAATAGAACACAGACTGTTATGACCACAAACACTGTCCATTCTCAATTTTCTGTTCTGGACAGAGGGTCTGTTTTGGGACCCGTGCTCTTCATTTTGTACACGAAGCCACTTGATACCATCACAGCTCAACACAATGTCAAAAGTCAATCTGTTGCCGATGACGCATCAGTTATATGACTCGTGCGCACCTGGCCAAATCCGTCACTGTCCCTGGAAAAACATGTCTCCAACATACGCCGCTCTGCTTACCATGACCTTAGTAGCAACTGTCATCTTCTCACTTCTCATACAACCAAACCTCTCGTTTGTTCACTCGTTTTGTCCAAATTTGGTTACTGTAACACTTTACTCTCTGCCATCCCTCAGTACCTCCTAGACAAACTTCAAAAGGTTCAAAATTCAGCAGCACGATAGACCTTCAAAGCAGAAAACCATGAACATGTACAGCTTCATCAACTTTACTGGTTACCCATCTCTGCAAGAATAGAACAAAAATTTCTTTGGTTCAAATCTCTCACTGATCCCTACTTTCCTCTTTTAATGTCTGACCTCCTACATGTCTATGCCCGTACCAGACAACTCCGCTTTTCGAAGACAACAGAACCTTGACTGTACCTCGAACTAAAACAAAGACTTATGGCAACCGGTCTTTCTCTCACTTTGCAGCAACTGTTTGGAGCCAGCTCCCACTCACACCTCATCACTCTAAAACAGTTACTGCCCTCAAGACACACCTCTTCAGACAGTCACACAATCTCATATGAAAAAGTGGTGTGTGTGTGTGTGTGTGTTCTAATTGCTTACATACTTTTTGTTTTCAGTTGTTGTTGTTTTTATCGATAAACGCAATATATATAATTTTGTTATGATATGAGAAGTACATAAAGAGAACTGTTTATGGCGCGATGTAATATGTTTGTTCGGTTGTTCATGTGTGTATATTTTTGTTGGTGATTAAAAAGAGGTGTGCATGCTCGCGCGCGCGTGTGTGTGTGTGTCTTCTTTTGAAAAAACATATTCTTTTCTTCTTTTGCGTTCGCGGGCTGCAACTCCGACGTTCACTAGTAAGTGGGCTTTTACGTGTAAGCAGCCATACTCTGTTTTCAGGGATTGTACATGGTGTGTATATTTTCAGAGGCATGCTAGGTACTTGTTCACCGAGCGCTGACATGGGTTACAGGACCTTTAACGTGCGTATTTGATGTTTTGCATGTGTATACACACGAATGGGGTTCAAGCACGAGCAGATCTGCAGATAATAATGTTGACCTGGGAGATCGGAAAAACCTCCACCCCTAACCACCAGGTGCTCCGAAATCGGAGATCGAACTCAGGAACCTCAGGTAGTATTTAGCGCTCTAACAGTTCGGCCACATGCTGTTTTTAATTCCAGACACTGAGGGCCGCCCATCCCGTGGCGCAGTGAAGGCAGGACAGTGACCCTCACCTCGTGTGGCTGTCACCAGGCCACAACACTGCCAGGACAGGGAATACCTCGGGCTGTTTGTCCCTGACAATGACCTGTGTACTGTACTACATCTCAGAGGTCTCTGCGTGGTGTCCGGTCAGTGTGGGAAGGGGGGTGGGATAGGGCTGGCGAGGGGAGGGGGTGTTGATGGAGTCTGATAAAAAAAACAAAAAAACAACAATAACAACAAAACATTAAATGTGGGCGTGTGTGAATAAGGGGTATAAGAAGGGGAAGACACGAAATTTGCTTTAGCCAAGCCTATCTGTCTGTTTTTCTAGGTCTCCCCACACTTCTCTCTCTCTGTCACTCTCTCTTTCTCGTTCTTCCTCGTTTGTCTTTCTCTCTTTCTGCTTGTCTATATCCCCCTTTCATTTGCATAAAAGAGAAACCTAAAGGCAATGACATGTTGTGCCAAATAGGCACTGCTAAAAACTACCGGCATGACAGTAAGATCATGTCGTAAACAGAATAATGTAAGCCCCTTTAACAGTCCCACAAAAAGACACCAAAAACGTAAAGAAATTGTGTGTTCAGTGCTACCTTATTGTGTACACTCCAATATTCCTGCAGGGAAAAAGAAAAAAAAAAAAAAATTATTTGAATCTTAAGAGTTGATTAAATACTCATACCCTCCCCATTTACATCTTGACAAAATTTGTGGTTAACAATATATACTTCTCTCGACCAAGGGAGACATTGCGTGTCTGGCATAAACACCGTACGTCCAATATAAACACCTCGTCGAAACCCAAGCAAAGCGCAGAAGAACCAAGTGATAAGCCAACAATACTTTATCAGTCACGTGTGAACATATTTGTTGCCCAAAACAAGGTGTACGATTTCACGCATCTTTCTGGAAGAACGCTTGGGGAGCTGTTGTGGACACAGAATCAGCCAAACTTCACCCTGAAGAAATGTACTCTACAGGGTGGCCATGGATTCTGTCGCTGTGGGCGTTAACACCCTTTTTTGCCTTGTTTGCACTGAATGTTACCAGGCTCGGAGGAGACGACTGTCGTTGTCTTAAAACCCAGTCTGTATAAGCTGAGCATCCAGTTTCGACAGTTAATGATCGGTCTGAACATATTTGGACAGAAGAAAATGAGGTCGCGGCTATTAAGTCTAAAGGAGAAACATGCCCTGAAACCATATACCACATTAACCGAAAACCACAACAACCACAGACCAGAAACAACTTTTGACCACAACATCACTAGACCACAACCATGAACCATAAAAAAATGTATAGCACAACAATCTTACACACTACAAACCATAGACAAAAACAAACATGGGCCGAAACAACCATAGACCACAACCATGAACCAAAACAACCACAGACCAAACAACCATAGCACACTGTACAATCATCTGGAGTGATGGCCTAGAAGTAACGCGTCCGCATAGGAAGCGAAAGAATCTGAGCGCGCTGGTTCGAATCACGGCTCAGCCGCTGATATTTTCTCCCCCTCCACTAGACCTTGAGTGGTGGTCTGGACGCTGGTCATTAGGATGAGACGATAAACCGAGGTCCCGTGTACACTGCAGCATGCACTTAGCGCACGTAAAAGAACCCACGGCAACAAAAGGCTTGTTCCATGCAAAAGTGTGTAGAAAAATTCACTTCGATAGGAAAAACAAATAAAACTGCACGCAGAAAAAAGGGAATGGCGCTGTAGTGTAGCGACGCGCTCTCCTTGGGGAGTGCAGCCCGAATTTCACACAGAGAAATCTGTTGTGAAAAAAAGAGAAATACATATACAAAACAATACAATATACCAAAACTGTTATAAACCACAACTATAGACCACACCAACCTTAAACCACGAAAACAATAGATCAAAACAACTAAACACCGCGATACCTATAAACCGAAACAACTATACACCACGACAAAAATAGATCAAAACACCCGGCATACACCACAATAACCATAGACCAAACATACACAACAATAACCACAGACCAAACATACACCACAATAACCATACACCACAATAACATAGACCAAACATACACCACAAAAACATAGACCAAACATACAGCACTATAACCACAGACCAAACATACACCACAATAACCATATACCAAACATACGCCACAATAACCATATACCAAACATACGCCACAATAACAATACACCACAATAACCATATACCAAACATACACCACAATAACCATAGACAAAACATACACCACAATAACATAGACCAAACATACACCACAATAACCACAGACCAAACATACACCACAATAACCATATACCAAACATACACCACAATAGCCACACACCACAATAACCATATACCAAACATACACCACAATAACCATATACCAAACATACACCACAATAGCCATACACCACAATAACCATATACCAAACATACACCACAATAACCATATACCAAACATACACCACAATAGCCATACACGACAATAACCATATTCCAAACATACACCACAATACCATAGACAAAACATACACCACAGAAACCATATACCAAACATATATACACCACAATAACCATAGACGGAAATAACCATACACCACAACAGCAACTGACCAATACAAACATACACCACAACAGCCATTGACCAATACAACCATACACCACAACAGCCATTGACCAATACAACCATACACCACAACAGCCATTGACCAATACAAACATACACCACAACAGCCACTGACCAATACAAACATACACCACAACAGCCACTGACCAATACAAACATACACCACAACAGCAATTGACCAATACAAACATACACAACAACAGCCAAAGACGCAAACAAGCATGGACCCAAGAACCACAGACTACAACCATGAACTCTGGGGAAAAAAAATCACAACCACCACAGACACCGTAACAACCCGACCAGACCACGGCCGAGAACCTGGTAACTGACAACAATGGGAGATAGCAGTGGTATAGCTTGACTCTCTTTTGCTTTCCTAAAAAGAAATAATAATAACAGGAAAAAAACCCCTTCTCTTTACCAACTGTGAGGAGGAACGGGGAAGAGGTGCGGTGGAAACCAGAGAACTGTATGGGAGAAAGAAGAAGGGGGCATTTGGAGGAAGGGAAGAAAACAGCGGGAGGTGGGGCGGCTGGGGGGGAGAAAGGTAGGGTGGGGTTGGGGAGGAAGAGAAGGGGTCTAGATGGGAAAGAAAAAAAGGCTTTTTAGAAGTTCAAGCAGCTCGCTGCTCGGCAGGCGGTTTTGCTGTGTGCTGGAGCGGAGAGCGGAGAGCGTGTAATGGTTTGAACAGTGAGCACCTTTCAACCACTTGGAACAAACCGTTTTTCCGGGGCTCCCATAATAGAGCCAGTCAGCGTCAGCGCTCCTTCTTCAACGCTTCTCTTGAAACATACGTGAGAGAGAGAGAGAGAGAGAGAGGGTGGGGGAGAGACAGATGCGCAGACAGACACACACGCAGACAGACTATCAAAAAGAAAGAAAGCAAGTTTTTCATTCTTCGGGAATAAACATGGTTTCATTTTGATTGAGTTTCAGCGCGCTCTGTCAGTGAACACATTACTACGAACTGTGCAGAATATTTTAACCAAAAAATCATGAACACATCGCGATTTTTTGTCAGACAGCTCAAACTTAAATAGGTAAAATGTTTTGCTTAAACAATGAACGAAATTACTTGTGTTTGCATTTAATAATGAAGAGATAGTAACTGCATAACAACTTGAAAGTTAACGATGACATCGACGACACAGACAGAGGTTCGATGAGGGTTTCAGTTGAAGAGGCAGGCAAAGATACGGCAATATAAAACTTAAGATAATTATTGAACATTGTCATTTTCCAAGATGAAACTACAGACACTTTTGTCCTGTTAGTAACAAACCACAGTCATCTCTGTCCTGTTAGATAGCTTCAGACCAAAGTCATCTCTGTCCTATTAGGTAGTTACAGACCAAAGTCATCTCTGTCCTATTAGATAGTTACAGACCACAGTCATCTCTGTCCTATTAGATTGTTAAAGGCCAAAGTAATCTCTGTCCTATTAGATAGTTACAGACCAAAGTCATCTCTGTCCTATTAGATAGTTGCAGACCACAGACATCTCTGTCCTATTAGATTGTTGCAGACCAAAGACATCTCTGTCCTATTAGATAGTTGCAGACCACAGACATCTCTGTCCTATTAGATTGTTGCAGACCAAAGACATCTCTGTCCTATTAGATAGTTACAGACCAAAGTCATCTCTGTCCTATTAGATAGTTGCAGACCACAGACATCTCTGTCCTATTAGATTGTTGCAGACCAAAGACATCTCTGTCCTATTAGATAGTTACAGACCAAAGTCGCATCTGTCCTGTTAGATATTTACAGCCGGATCACAGTCACATCTGTCCTGTTAGATATTTACAGAACACAGCCACCTGTCCTGTTAGATAGTTATAGACCACAGTCATTTCTGTCCTGTTAGTTACAGAGCACAGTCACCTCTGTCCTGTTACATAATGTTGAATAATGGAATCATCTGTGTTTCAGCAGCATGTGAATGCTTACAAAAACTCAAACTAGTCAAAGGAATTTTAAAAGAAGCAGGCAAAAAAAAAAAATTATTTGTTGACCAAGTAAAAGACTCGTCGAAAAGCCCTCAGTACATCAACTACATGCACAAAGAGTACCATGCAGGTCATTTTCCAACCCAGTAAACTTCCGCCTACATATGTGGCAGCCTAGTTCCACTGACTCCTTGAGAACTTATTTCAGGTGCAGGAATGAATTAGTTTGAAACAAGTGGAATTCCAAATGAACCCAAGACAGTGGGGATGGGAAGTTGTACAGAGTTCAGTCCACGCTGATATTGCATCTGCTCCTGAAGACTTACTGAATGGCATCCGTTACAACTGCGAGGCAGGATACCGAACAACAAGATGCTCATGTCGGAAACATGGACTTGTGTGCACATCAGGATGTGGAGAGTGCAGAGGAAAGAGCCGCACCAAGACTGTCAGCATAATCGCATACATTGGTGGCGATGACTCATCAAACAGTGAAGATATCTGGAAATGTGATAATGTGATCTGAATTGTGGTTTTGAACTGACAATGCTTCTGATTTGTTCTCTGATAATGAATATACATTGCACTCATCAACATTCAGCAAAAAATAAAGGGTGAAACCGACGAAAATGACGGCGGTAAGGAAACAGCAATGGTTATGGAAGTAGGCATTTCTGCAAAACCTTAGCATGCTTCGATTTGGGTGAATTTTATACGGCAAATGGCTTGAAAAGAATTCAAAACAGGCAACAACAAAAATACTTCTAAGCAATACACAGGAGATATATTTTGATGAAATCTATCGCCGTTTTCATGGGTCATTTCCGCCGTGTCTCTGTGCTTCACTTTTTTTACGTTCCACCCTTCCCGTTCTCTTAGTTCTTCAAATGAAAAGCTCTTCAAGTTTCCAAAATGCAAAAAGAGGACAGTTGGGGAATGTGGTATTAGTTTCACCGTACCAAGAATGAAGGCCTCGCTGCCATCCGCGTAATTCTCACACCGAGCGAATTCAAAAAACAATCTCAAAACACATTTGATTTGGAAAGTATTCTCTTAACTATGTTGTGTGTGTGTGTGTGTGTGTGTGTGTGTGTGTGTGTGTGTGTGTGTGTGTGTGTGTGTGTGTGTGGATGGGTCTTAGTGACTGTGTATGGTGTTAGTGCAAAGTGTATGAAATTTGTCAACAGAGAGTGTACAACGCATTTATAAAAGTGATGCATTATCATTACTATCCTGGCGCAACGAATATAATCAACGTGTGTGTGTGTGTGTGTGTGTGTCTGTGTGTGTGTGTGTGTGTGTGTGGTTCGTTGTTGTTGTTGTTGTTGTTGTTGTTTCTTTATTTGTGAGTGTGTGTGTGTGGGGGGGGGGGGGGTGCATTTGTGTATGTTTCCTTTTGTCTGTTTAGTTGGTTTATTATCCTGCTTTGACTTTGCTGTCAAAAATTATATTTTCATGTTTTGGTCGGATTTTTGTTTCTTCCAAAATCGAGAATCTAGTTTCGATTTGACGTTGCAAGCGAATGGACGCTCAGAAAAAAATGTATGAACAATGGTGAAATGAAGTCACATTCCAAACAAATGTGACAGAAAAGGCTGCATTGCAACGAACAAAAAGGCTTAATCTGGTTCCGTTTTCATGCTCCCTTCAGGAAGATATAGCATTGTGAAACACCAGTTTAAGTCATGTTTATGTAGAAAGTTATTTCATTTCAGTGTTATTCCAAACATCCATCGGGAAAGTTTAGGGTAAAGTCATGGTACATGTTACTGTTTGAGTTTAACATATTGTCACAATTTTCTTTGCCTGTTAATTCACTATGTTGAATGCGACGGTACATCACTGTATACGTCTTCGCTAAAGCCATCATCATTATCTTGATCGTCGTCGCTGTCACCCTTCTCTCTCTCTCTCTCTCTCTCTCTCTCTCTCTCTCTCTCTCTGTTATCTTTCTGTATGATTTCTGTAAATGCAAAAAACCAACGTCGATGACAAAAGAAATGTGTTTATTTAGAATGAGGGAGACTTCTGTTAACTGTATTGTCGCCTCCGCGGAATTGTCGCTGGCGACATTTTGGCGCTCAGTTAACCGCTGGTTTGCAGCCGGCGAGAGGGGCGTGGGGGTGGGGGATGGGTGGTGGAGGTGGGCCTGAGTGTATTCTGTGTATTTGCGCGAGAAGCTCGGGAGCATGTCTATGTTCCCCAGGTCCACATTCCCCCAAGCATATGTTCTCCAAGGTCAATATTCTCCAAGGTCTATGTTCCCCCATTTCAGCCATGGTCTGTGGTGGTCAGTAGTGGTCAGGCGTGATCATCGGTGGTCAGTAGTCATAATGTTTGGCGATAACCAGTCGTTAGAAGTGGTCAGCGGTCAGTAGCAGTCAGGGGTGGTCAGTGGTCAGCGGTGGTCAGTTGTCAGTAGTGGTTAGTAGTGATCATTGGCGGTCAGCAGTGGTCAGTAGTGATCAGAAGTGGTCAGCGGTGAGTAGTAGTCAGCAGTGCTCAGTGGTCAGTAGTGTTCATCAATCAGTAGTGGTCCGTGGTGGTCAGCTGTGGTTAGTAGTGGTCATTGGCAATGGTGGTCAGTAGTGGTCAGTGGCGGTCAGCAATGAGCAGTGGTCAGTAGTGGTCATCGGTCAGTAGTTATCTGTAGTGGTCAGTGGTAGTCAGAGGTGACCCGTGGTTAGTAGTGGCCAGCAGTGGTCACCAGTAGTCAGTGGTGGTCAGCGATCAGTTATTGTCAGTGGTCAGCGTTGGTAAGTGGCGGTTAGCGGTGACCAGTGATCAGCAGTGACCAGTAGTCAGCAGTGGTCAGTGTCCGATTGGCGACAATTCAGCGGTTAACACTCCCCACGCTTTCTCACCCATGACAAGTAAAAAAAATATTTTAAAAAAGCGTGGCAGAAGAACGACCACGCTTTCTCGCAATCCGATGCTTTCTCGTAAAGTATGAAAAATTGTTGGATTGCGAGAAAGCGTGGGTTAACAGGGGGTGGGGTATTATTGACAGAAGTTTAGACCATTGAGGTGGATCAGCTTAGAACAGAATTTCTCTCTCTCTCTCTCTCTCTCTCTCTCTCTCTCTCTCTCTCTCTCTCTCTCTCTCTCTCTCTCTCTCTCTCGACGACGTCAGCACACCCCGAGGAACCAACACTGAAAGATATTATGGCCTTGCTCAACAATATCAACTGTAAGTTTGACAAAAAGATTGATCAAATGACTCAAGAGTTCGACCAAAAGTTCGATCAGATGTTTCAAGAGTTTAAGAGTGAAAGAACTGTATTCGAATCTCAATGATGATGTTTCTGACTTAAAACAAGAACTTTCCGATGTAAAAAGAGAAAATGAAAAGCTAAAGAGTGAAAATGGTGTGCATAGTGAAAGAGTAGACTCTTTAGACAGAAAGGCGGATGACTTAGAGGGTCGTTCAAAGAGAAACAATCTCATTATTCATGGAATCCCACGTCATGATAAAGAGTCTTGGCAGGACTGTGAGGAGCTTGTACAGGAGATGATTACAGATAAACTAGAATTATCTGATGATGTTCAGTTTGAGCGTGTCCATCGTCTCAGTTCAAAGCCTAACTCTCCCATAGTAGCTTGCTGTTCGTACTTCAAAGATAAGGACAGAGTTCCGAGAGCAAGGCAGAAATTAAAAGGCAGTCAGATTTTCATTAACGAAGATTTCTCGGTTCGTGTGAGGGAGAATAAGGACATGCGGAGTGTGTGCAAAGGCATGCAAGTTTGACCCCAAGGCCCCTAGCGTCTGCTGTGACTCCTGTGACACCTGGTATCATCAGCATTGTATGCGTATGCCGGATGCAGTCTTTGGAGCCCTGAATAACGTGAGCTGGGAGTGCTGTAAATGCGGCCTACCAAACTTTGCATCCACCCTCTTTGACACGTCAACGTTTGAAATATCAAATCACTTCGACCCCTTCTCACCCTCAAGTGATTCTAGTCTCAGCTTTACGACACCAAATGCAACGTCCTCCCCAAGAAATACTGCTCGTCAAAGACCCTCGAGCTCCTCATCTCAGAAATCCTCTGCTACCACCCACACTACCATGAGGAAAGATTTACCAGTGAGAGTAGTGGTTGCTAACTTTCAATCGGCCCGTGGGAAGAAACATCTAATAGAAGGGCTAGTAGACTGGTATTCCCCTGACATCATCATAGGCACAGAGTCCTGGCTTGACAGTTCCATCAAATCAAGCGAAATGTTTCCAACTGACTTTGTAGCCTATAGACGAGACAGACCAGAAAATCCTCATGGAGGCGTATTTATATTAGTCTCATCTAAACTTCAAAGCTGCCAACCTGAAAAACTCCAAATCAAAACCAACAAAGAGATGATCTGGGTAGAAATCTCCATCAAAGGAGCAAAAAAACCTGTATGTCTGTGCATATTATAGACCTCAATCTGACAACAAATCTGGCCTCTTCACTGACTTGGAAACTTGTCTCCAGAAACTGCCTGCCGATGGACACATCTGGATTGGAGGAGACTTTAATCTAGATGACATCAACTGGAAAGCTGGATTGGTACCCAAGTACGCACAAGATGGCAAAATATGCAAAGAACTCCTCCAAGTAGCGGCTGACGCGCATCTAGAACAGATGATCCATGAACCAACTAGAATAACTCAAGACACTGCTACCACCCCTGACATTTTTCTAACAAACAACAGTACCCTAATCAACAATGCAAGAGTCGTGCCAGGAGTGTCGGATCATGAAGCAATCTTCATCGAGTCATCTCTCCGACCATACTACACGAAACATCCCTCCAGAATAGTACCAAATTTCCCAAAAGCAGACTTCAACATAATAAAAGAAAAATTGTCTGACGCCTAAGACTCCTTCATCGAGACATCAGCCACGCTTAGCGTTTGCGAACTTTGGGAAAGGTTTAAAACCATAATCCACTCCCTCGTGAAGGAACACATCCCCTCAAAAACTGTCCGAAACAAATCCAACCATAAACCCTGGATTACCCCCCACATCAAGTCAATGAAAAGAAAACTCGCTCGGAAATTTAGAAAGAGCAAAACCTCATCTGACCCCTCAGTAAGACGACAGTACCTACAGATGAAGGGCAAAGTACAGCGGGAACAACGTCATGCCTACTGGACTTACATCAACAACATCATTGATCCTCCCAAAAGCGATGATGAGCAGTTGAAAGGGAGCAACCAAAAGCAATTCTGGAATTACATCAAATCTCTCAGACGTGACAGTACAGGGGTATCTCCACTTCGAGACCAAGGAAGATTATTTGCATCCTCAAAAGAAAAGGCCAACACTCTAAACCACCAGTACAAGTCGGTCTTCACGAGAGAAAAAAGCAGCAAAATCCCAACACCATCGGGAGTGTCCTACCCTGCAATGGCCGAGATCACGATCGACAAGGAAGGGGTACGCAAATTGCTGAAGAACATCAACCCATATAAAGCAGCAGGACCTGATGAGATTCCAGCAAAAGTGTTGAAAGAGTGCGCAGATGAGATCGCGCCCCTGCTCTCTATTATCTTCACCAAATCACTGGCAGATGGATGTGTACCAGACGACTGGAAAATGGCGAACGTGACAGCAGTTTTCAAAAAGGGCAATCGTAACTCTGCTGCTAACTACAGACCGGTCTCCCTCACCAGCATATGCTGTAAGATGCAAGAACACATCCTCGCAAGCAACATCATGCGCCATCTGACCCAACATGAAATACTTGATAACTCACAACATGGGTTTAGAGCCAGAAGGAGTTGCGAAACTCAACTGCTAACATTGTTCCAAGACATCGCCAAAAACCAGGACAACAGACAGCAGACCGACATGGTAATCCTGGACTTCTCCAAAGCCTTTGACAAGGTCCCCCACAAACGCCTCCTCCGTAAGCTGGACCATTATGGTATACGAGGATCGACGTTAGACTGGATCAAGGCCTACCTTTCTGACCGCACCCAAATCGTCGTAGTTGACGGCGAAAACTCTGAGCCAGCACCTGTCATCAGCGGAGTCCCACAGGGGACAGTTCTAGGCCCCATCCTATTTCTGATTTACATCAACGATCTGCCTCAGAACATCAAGGCCATTATTAGATTGTTCGCTGATGACTGTATAGTCTACTGTACCATCAAGACAATCCAAGACTGTAAAATGCTCCAACGAGACCTCAACACCCTGTCTGACTGGGAACAGCGTTGGGGAATGGAATTCAACCCAGAAAAATGTAATGTCCTTACCTGTACAACATCAAGGAACCCCATCAGCTACAACTACAAATTAAAAGGACACACCCTCGAGCATGTTGACAGCGCAAAATATCTCGGCGTCGACATAAGAAATGATCTAAACTGGAAAGAACATGTTACAAGAGTCACCAACAAAGCCAATAGCATGGTAGGCTTCCTAAAAAGGAATCTAAAAACATCTAATAAAACCACCAAAGCCAATGCCTACCAAACTCTTGTACGCCCGCACCTGGAGTATTGTTCATCAGTCTGGAGCCCGTACAAAGAAGGTCAAAAGAACAAGATTGAAATGGTGCAAAGAAGAGCAGCACGTTATGTACACAGTGACTACGGGCGGACCAGCAGCGTAACACACATGCTGCAAGAACTAGGATGGGAATCCCTCGAATCACGGCGGAACAGACAAAGGCTGACCCTGATGTATAAAATGGTCAACGGCATTGTAGACATCCCTCCAGACAAATTTCTCAAGAAAGGATCCGGCAGAACAAGATCAAATCATCGACACAAATCTGTCCATCTTAGCTCCTCCTCTGACCCTTATAAATACAGTTTTTTCCCATCAACCATCCCCGTCTGGAACTCTCTGCCTGCAACAGCAGCAGAGGCTCCCTCCTTGGCAGCTTTCAAGAGGGAGCTGAACAAGATCACAGTTTAGTCCCCCCCCCCCCACCCCCCTCTTTTTTTTTCTTCTTTTTTTTTCCCCGGAGGGACGCTGCGAGTGACGGTGGGAGAGAGTATGTATACATGCTCTTTCTCATTGTCACCCCCTCTGGAGGAAAAGATAGGTCTACTTAGGTTTTAGCTAGGTATTTACGCCTCTGCGCACATAGGTCATTAATAGTCAGTAATGACGGCTGACCTTCCAATTTGAAGATTGAAGATTGAAGAATAGAAAGAAGCTAGTGCCATATATGAAGTCTGCCAGAAGCCAAAATAAGAAGGTTTCTATGGTCTATGATCATCTCATCATAGAAAATAAGAAATATGGACTTGACACTGATAACAAACTGATTGAGTTGAAATAGAGGTCCGGCCGGCCCTTTATTTCGAAATTGTCCACACAAAATAAACCGGGAGGAATAAAGATTAAACAGACACCGGGTGTTCATGCTATGTACGCACCAAATTCACGTGCGGTCAGATGTGTGGGGTGTGTGTCCTGTCATGGGTTGACACTTGCTGGGTCAGTTGTACCGGTGCAGTGTGTGTGTCGTGTGTGTTGTCAGCAGGAAGTTGATAACAAATGTGCGACTGTTTGTCAATTAAAAGGTAGTGGGAAGGGTGTGGATCATGTGAGATGTGAGAATGATTGTCAGTTGAAACGTAGTGGGAAGTGTGTGGATGATGTGAGATGTGAGAATGATTGTCAGTTGAAACGTAGTGGGAAGTGTGTGGATGATGTGAGATGCGAGAATGATTGTCAGTTGAAACGTAGTGGGAAGTGTGTGGATGATGTGAGATGTGAGAATGATTGTCAGTTGAAACGTAGTGGGAAGGGTGTGGATGATGTGAGATGTGAGAATGATTGTCAGTTGAAACGTAGTGGGAAGGGTGTGGATGATGTGAGAATGATTGTCAGTTGAAACGTAGTGGGAAGTGTATGGATGATGTGAGATGTGAGAATGATTGTCAGTTGAAACGTAGTGGGAAGTGTGTGGATGATGTGAGATGTGAGAATGATTGTCAGTTGAAACGTAGTGGGAAGGGTGTGGATGATGTGAGATGTGAGAATGATTGTCAGTTGAAACGTAGTGGGAAGGGTGTGGATGATGTGAGAATGATTGTCAGTTGAAACGTAGTGGGAAGTGTATGGATGATGTGAGATGTGAGAATGATTGTCAGTTGAAACGTAGTGGGAAGTGTGTGGATGATGTGAGATGTGACAATGATTGTCAGTTGAAACGTAGTGGGAAGTGTATGGATGATGTGAGATGTGAGAATGATTGTCAGTTGAAACGTAGTGGGAAGTGTGTGGATGATGTGAGATGTGAGAATGATTGTCAGTTGAAACGTAGTGGGAAGGGTGTGGATGATGTGAGATGTGAGAATGATTGTCAGTTGAAACGTAGTGGGAAGTGTATGGATGATGTGAGATGTGAGAATGATTGTCAGTTGAAACGTAGTGGGAAGGGTGTGGATGATGTGAGATGTGAGAATGATTGTCAGTTGAAACGTAGTGGGAAGGGTGTGGATGATGTGAGATGTGAGAATGATTGTCAGTTGAAACGTAGTGGGAAGGGTGTGGATGATGTGAGATGTGAGAATGATGACAAAGTTTGTGGTAATGGAGACGATTTCATTCCAGTTTCTCATGATAATGAATGTCACGATATTGTGGTGGATAATGTATTACAGTTGAGTGATGGTGCAAAATGTGCAGAGCAGTGTGACTTACATGCTTTAAAAGAGATGAGAGAAGGTGACAGTGCCGTGGGTGTTATGGTTGGGGATGGGAGGGGAGGGGAGAAAAATATTAACGATACAGTCAGATGTGGATGATTCTTTTACTGGAAGGAAGTCCAGTGGAGGTCGAGACGACCGCGTGAATGAACGGGGAGATGTTAATAATAGCGGGGAGATAAGTGGAATAGATGAAGACTTTTTTTTCCAAACAGGAGGGATTTTTTGATTCACTTGTAAATATGTTTTCTTTTCTTCATTGGAATGTATGTGGTTTGTTTTCAAAAATGGACGATGCAGATTTCATCCGATTTGTTTCCATGTTTGATTTTGTTTGTTTGGTGGAAACCTTTTTTGAGAAATTTGACTCCTGTGTGTTCAGAGACCACACATCTTTTGTAAAGCCTGCAGTGCGGTTGACACGCCAGGGAAGGTGTTCAGGGGGAGTAATTTGTTTTGTCCGCAATACTTTGCTTTCTCATGTGCATCCAATTGAATGTGACAGATATTTATTGTTTGTTATTCTTGCTAGACAAAGATATTTTTGGTTTTCGTAAGAATGTTTTATTTGTATGCACTTATATCCCACCTGAAAATGCACCTTATTACAGTATGCATAGTTTAGTAGTGGTACTGATATGCTGGAAGAGTGCGTTGTTGATAAGCTATTATCATTTGATGATGTTGATATTTAGTTATGTGGTGATTTGAATGCAAGAACTTCAAATATTTTTCCCAATGTTGTTCTCGAAAATGAATTACATATCAATTATAAAAATGACATTGGTACTAATGTACAAAGGCGCTCTGAAGATAAGATATTAAACACTTTTGGGAAAAAACTTTTGAACATGTGCACTGCATTAGGACTCTATATTTTGAATGGGGTATGTAATGGCGACCGTGAAGGTCGCTTCACATACATTTCTGATCAGGGGTGCAGTGTCAATGATTATTTTCTGGCATCTATGAATCTTTTTGAGTCTGTGAACGAAAAAATAGCTCTGAGTGTTGTGGAAAGAATAGAATCAGATCATGTGCCTCTTGTATTGAAAAGCAAAATAAATTGAAATTCAATAGAAGTAAATTAGATAAAGATACTGAACAATTTATAGTTAGATATTGTTGGAAAGAAGAACTGAGTCAAGATTTCTTTAACTCTATAAATTCACATGAAGTACAGGACGAGCTTGCTGCTGCAGAAGACCTTATCACTGTTAATGTTAACGAAGCATTGGATAGATTTAATGACATTATCAAAGATCAAGCTAGTATTATGATGAAAAGAATTCCAGCAAATGTAACTGTTGAGTAGAAGGGCTGGTTTGATTATGAATGCAAGAAAACAAGATGTGAGGTGCGAAAATCATTAAGAAGATATAGAAGAACATTGGATAAAAACGATAGAGCCTCGCTGTGCATTGCAAGACGTGAACATAAAAACTTGATCAAAAGAAAAAAGAAAGAACATAATGAAATGTTATTAAACGATCTTTTAAACTCTGTTAATGATCAGCAGATGTTTTGGGAAAGAATCCATAGGGTAACAAAAAAAGAAATCACAACCTCAAAATGGCATTTCTATTGATGACTGGTATAGACATTTCAAATTTGTATTAGAAAAAAGGATGATAGAGAAATTAGTGAGGAAGAGGTTGTAGATACTGATGAACAGTATGTATATGATAGAGAAATATCAAGAGAAGAAGTTTTGCTTGCAATAAAAAGACTGAAAAATGGTAAATCGGCTGGTCCAGATGGTCTTATAGGTGAATTCTTTAAGAAGTCTGGAGAGAATGTTGTTAACTTTTTAGTTAAGCTGTTTAATTATTTGTTTGATACTGGTTATTATCCGGAAAACTGGAAGGAATCTATAATATTGCCATTATTCAAAAAAGGTGATGTAAATGATGTGAATAATTATAGAGGTATTTCTTTATGTAACATATGCAGTAAATTGTATAGCTCTATAATTAACAATAGATTACAAGAATGGATAACAATGAATGATATAAGTGGAGAATATCAAGCTGGCTTTAAAAAAGACTATTCTACAATTGATCATATATTTGTGTTATTAGCTGCAGTTCAGAAACAATTTGCAAATAATAAGAAGTTATATGTTGCGTTTGTTGACTTTGAGAAAGCATTTGACTCCATTTCTAGAAAATTGTTATGGCCTGTTTTATTGAAAAATGATATAAAAGGTAAGCTGTATTTTTGTCTCAGAAGTATGTATAATGAAGTGAAAGCAAGAATAAGATCGGGGGCTAAATTGTCGGACTTTGTCTATTGTAGTTGGGGGGTCAAACAAGGGGATGTATGTAGTCCAGTTTTGTTTTCCCTGTTTATCAATGAACTTGCATTGGAGATAATTGATAATGGACAAATGGTGTTACCTTTGATTTGATTGAATTATTTATTTTACTCTTTGCTGATGATATTGTCTTACTATCTGCAACAATAGTTGGTTTACAACGACAACTGAACAGTTTGTATATGGCGGCAACAAGACTAGAACTGAAGGCTAATATGTCAAAATCAAATATTGTTTTTCGTAAAGGGGGGTATTTGGCACGAAATGAGAGGTGGGTCTATGGCAATGAAAGTGTCACTGTGGTGAATGCATATAAATACCTTGGGATTTACTTTTCAACCAGACTTAGTTTTAGTTCAGCATGCCATGATATAGTTAGCAGAGCAAAGAAAGCTGTTATGATTATTCTTCATGTTGTATATAAGCTGGATTGTAGCTCTTTTAGTTTGTTTAATAAATTGTTTGATTCCCAGGTTCAACCAATAGCACAATATGGTGCTGAAATTTGGGCGTTTGAGAAGGGCTTAGAAATTGAACAAATACATCTGTTTGCACTGAAATGCTTCCTCATTGTTGACAGTCGAACTCCAAATGATCTTGTATATGGTGAAGTAGGGAGGTTTCCAATTTATATAAATTCTTACATTACATGTATTAAGTACTGGTTAAAAATAATGCGTATGGAAGGAAATAGGTTGCCATGTAAAGCTTATAAGACATTGTACAATTTAGATAAGCATGGTAAAAAGACATGGATTACAAATGTTCGTCAGTTTCTAAATTCACATGGATTTTCTTATGTATGGGACAACCAAGGTGTCCAGTGTATTCCTGGTTTCATAAAAACTTTCAGACAAAGAGTCATTGATTGCAGATGGCAGGACTGGCATGACCATATATATACTAGTGATAGATTTGCTCAATATAGACTTTTTAAGACTACGTGTGTGACTGAGCCATATCTTATGATTAGAATGAGTAGGTATGTTAAATGTGCTTTGACTAAATTTAGATTTGGTATTTCTGATATTGCCAGCCATCGTTTAAGATACAGGTCCAATGGTGAACGTGAACAGATGTGTCGCTTGTGCCAAAAGGGAAAAGAAGATGAGATCCATTTTTTGTTTTGTTGTTCTGCCCTATTAGACCTTAGACTACAGTTAATTGAACCCAAATATTATAGCAGCCCTTGTAGTTTTAGATTGAACTTGTTATCATCCAGAAAGGAAACTACCCTTGGTGGGCTTGCAGTCTATATTTACAAATCTTTAAAAAGGTTGAAGGCTATACTATCGTAGTTGTTTGTTTGTTTTGTGGTTGTTGTTTTTGTTTGTTTATTTTGTAAGTGTACTATATGACATGTGTGGTATATTGCTGTTGTAGTAGTTAGACTTTGATTGTGAGCAATTTATGGTATACAAAGTATGTTACTATTGTATTCAGTATGACTGTTATGATTCCTATATTTCAATGTACATGTGTCACACCTCTTCAGTAAGGGGCTATGGCCTTTATTTGAATAAAACATTTCGTTCGTTCGTTCTCTCTCTCTCTCTCTCTCTCTCTCTCTCTCCCACCACCCCTCCCCATCATCTGTCTGGCTGAAAGGAGCAGTCAGAACAAGGGACCCACAGAGTGGGATCAGACTAGCGCCATCCACACTCCCTTCAGGACGGCTGTGGCCAGCGTCAGTGAAGCAGCTAACTCGCTATCATCGTGTCCAGGGAGGCAATCCCTCTGCTCACCACTCTAATTGCCAGTCTAAAGGGGTGCAGCCGAGCGGGGTAGATCTACCCGGGAGCCGGAGACATCTGTCTTTTGTCAGACAGGATGGGGGAGCTGTCAGGCACCCGTCACTTTCATCAGTGAGGGTTGGGGAATGTGAGGGGCAAGGCGGGTAGGGGGATGTGAGGGGTAGGGGAATGTGAGGGGCAGGGCGGGTAGGGGGATGTGAGGGGTAGGGGAATGTGAGGGGTAGGGCGGGTAGGGGGATGTGAGGGGCAGGGCGGGTAGGGGATGTGAGGGGTAGGGGAATGTGAGGGGTAGGGCGGGTAGGGGAATGTGAGGGGTAGGGCGGGTAGGGGGATGTGAGGGGCAGGGCGGGTAGGGGATGTGAGGGGTAGGGGAATGTGAGGGGTAGGGTGGGTAGGCGGGTAGGGGGATGTGAGGGGCAGGGCGGGTAGGGGGATGTGAGGGGTAGGGCGGGTAGGGGGATGTGAGGGGTAGGGCGGGTAGGGGGATGTGAGGGGTAGGGCGGGTAGGGCGGGTAGGGGGATGTGAGGGGTAGGGCGGGTAGGGGGATGTGAGGGGTAGGGCGGGTAGGGCGGGTAGGGGGATGTGAGGGGCAGGGCGGGTAGGGGGATGTGAGGGGTAGGGCGGGTAGGGGGATGTGAGGGGCAGGGCGGGTAGGGGGATGTGAGGGGTAGGGCGGGTAGGTGGATGTGAGGGGTAGGGCGGGTAGGGCGGGTAGGGGGATGTGAGGGGTAGGGCGGGTAGGGCGGGTAGGGGGATGTGAGGGGTAGGGCGGGTAGGGCGGGTAGGGGGATGTGAGGGGCAGGGCGGGTAGGGCGGGTAGGGGGATGTGAGGGGCAGGGCGGGTAGGGCGGGTAGGGGGATGTGAGGGGCAGGGCGGGTAGGGGGATGTGAGGGGTAGGGCGGGTAGGGCGGGTAGGGGGATGTGAGGGGCAGGGCGGGTAGGGGGATGTGAGGGGTAGGGCGGGTATGGCGGGTAGGGGGATGTGAGGGGTAGGGCGGGTAGGGGGATGTGAGGGGTAGGGCGGGTAGGGCGGGTAGGGGGATGTGAGGGGTAGGGCGGGTAGGGGGATGTGAGGGGTAGGGCGAGTAGGGGGATGTGAGGGGTAGGGCGGGTAGGGCGGGTAGGGCGGGTAGGGGGATGTAAGGGGTAGGGCGGGTAGGGCGGGTAGGGGGATGTAAGGGGTAGGGCGGGTAGGGGGATGTGGGGATGTAGGGGTAGGGCGGGTAGGGGGATGTGAGGGGTAGGGCGAGTAGAGCGGGTAGGGGGATGTAAGGGGTAGGGCGGGTAGGGGGATGTGAGGGGTAGGGCGGGTAGGGGGATGTGAGGGGTAGGGCGGGTAGGGCGGGTAGGGGGATGTGAGGGGTAGGGCGGGTAGGGGGATGTGAGGGGCAGGGCGGGTAGGGGGATGTGAGGGGTAGGGCGGGTAGGGCGGGTAGGGGGATGTGAGGGGTAGGGCGGGTAGGGCGGGTAGGGGGATGTGAGGGGTAGGGCGGGTAGGGCGGGTAGGGGGATGTGAGGGGCAGGGCGGGTAGGGTGGGTAGGGGGATGTGAGGGGTAGGGCGGGTAGGGTGGGTAGGGGGATGTGAGGGGCAGGGCGGGTAGGGCGGGTAGGGGGATGTGAGGGGCAGGGCGGGTAGGGTGGGTAGGGGGATGTGAGGGGTAGGGCGGGTAAGGGGATGTGAGGGGTAGGGGGATGTGGGGGGATGTGAGGGGCAGGGCGGGTAGGGGGACAGTAAACGGAAATCTCTTGTTCGCTTGTTGTTGAGGTCTCTGTTATCACAATGCTTAGCTGTGTGTGTCTGCTGTGTGTTGACCACTGGGTCCGCTTTCAGTCCGGTCTTGTTGTCCGCGTGTGTCCTGCACGGAGAAGAGGGCACTCAGCTATCATGTGAACTGGCATACACCAGAGGAATGGACACACGCGTAGCATGCAGTTTGATTAACGGAAACACACACACACACACACACACAC
The DNA here is from genome assembly GCF_041734735.1 of Babylonia areolata. Classification (NCBI taxonomy): domain Eukaryota; kingdom Metazoa; phylum Mollusca; class Gastropoda; order Neogastropoda; family Buccinidae; genus Babylonia; species Babylonia areolata. The sequence goes on from NC_134877.1 coordinate 7,599,376, forward strand.
ACGCGCGCGCGCGCGCGCGCGCGCACGCACGCACGCACACACACACACACACGCACACACGAACACACACACACATTGATAAAGCGCAGTCGTAACTGCCACCAGCACCCCAGCACACACACACACACACCACGAAAACATGTGGAGAAAAGCGTCGCGTGCACACGTGCTATGTGGTGCGGTTATCCTCCAACTGCTGTTACCTTTACTTGCAGACAGAAATAGTAACGGATCCCTGATCAACTTTCAGCCGAGTGAAGTAAAGTTACGATGCGATAGTCTTTGTCATCAGCACCCGTTCTAAAACGTGGAGGAGACAGTTCAGCTTCTCATCCGTTACACTGAGCGACGAGATCAATTCAAGAGAACATCAGTGTAAAGTAAATTTAGTCGTTCTGCACTCAGGCAGGAAAGTTCAGATTAGTCCATGCCCTGAGGGAAAATACAATAAAATGAAAATAAATGAAATAAGGTACATAAATAGGTAACTTATTGAATTAGCTGGGGAGTGCTCATTTTCTTTTGGAAGTCTCGACTGAAGTTTAATTGTTTGAATTGATTACTATTGTGCTCTGTTTCGTCGACTGAGGTTTTATTGTTTGAATTGATGACTATTGTGCTCTGTTTCGTCGTTTTAATTAACTTTTTTGACAAAAAACACGTTCGTGCAGTTCAACGTTTTTTCGAGGATAGCGGTATTGTTCGAGGTTAACGGCACCACACACGTGTCAGTCTGTGTGCGCATGTCAGTCTCGTTTTGTGCTAAGTGGGTCAGTCATCTGTACCCTTCCAAATTTCATTCAGATGACAACAGTGAACTGGAGCAGCAAAGATAATCGTCGCGAAAATTCTGTGTGTGTGTGTCACATGTGTGTGTGTGTGTGTGTGTATGTGCAGTGCAACATGATCCAAACCCTTGGCTTCTTACATACTCTAAACTAAAATATCTAATACCGGAAAACTCACTTTATTTGGTGTTCCAGCCATACTCCTGACGTGGTACTGATTTCAGACTTCAGATAATTATTTAAGAATACTATCGAAGAGATTAAACAGCAGTATGCAGCATTTCCTTATGAGAGAGAGAATATCCAAGAAATAGCCAATGACCAAATACAGTTTATTTCGGATCATCAGCGTTTTTGGATACACTACTAATGGAAATTAGAGCAAAATCCATTTCATGTAGCATAAGAATAGCGAATTGAGACAAAATGAAAGAAACCTAGAACACGAGTTACAAACATTAGAATGCAAAATCACCCTCAAATGAACTCTTGATAGAACACAAGACACAACTAACAGAAATTAGGAAATAAGAAATGGAGGGAATAATCCTCAGATAAAAAGCAAGATGGGCTTCTCAAGGGGAGAAAATAAATAAATACTTTTGCTCTTTGGAGAAAAGGCAAGCAAGCAAAATTAATATTAGAATTGGTTATAGATGACAGTGAACCTTCAACATAAATAGATGAAAGGCTGGAGGCAACAAGTTCATTCTTTCAAGAACTCTATAAAGAAAGGAGATCAATAGAGGTTGATCTAAATAATTTCAGGAATATATCCAAATTGAATAAATCTGAATCGGATGAACTGGAAGGTCTAATAACAAAAAAGAAGAATTGAGCGTAAAAAGATATGCAAAATGACAAGAGCCCTGGTACAAGATGGAACGAAAGTTAATTTTCTGAAATTCTTTTCGAAGCAGTTATGTGACTTTGGGATTCAGTCTATAAACGAAGGATTTGTTTAAGGTGAAATGTCCTTTACACAACGAGAAGGACTCATAGTATGTTTACCCAAGGGAGATAAACCAAGGGAATTCTTTAATTAAGAATTGGAGACCGGTCTCACTTCTAAATATCATTTATAAAATTGGTTCCACATGCATGTCAAATAGGATTACAGCAGTGTTACCAAAACTAATCCATAAAGATCAAAGTGGTTTTATTTCGGTGAGATATATTACAGATAATATTCGAATACTGTATTCGAATACATTTGGTTTTGGAGAAGATATTAGGAAATGGATATGTACTTTCTATAATATATATATATATATATATATATATATATATATATATATATATATATATATATAAACACATCAAAGCTCAATGTCTCAAAATTTCACTATAAACAGAGGGTGTCGACAGGGTGTTCCTATGTCACCTTACTTATCTATATTGTGTGCAGAAATATTAGCATGCAAAATTCGTGTCGGTAAAAGGAAAAATCTCCGAATCAGAGAATAAACATATGAAATGGAATCCACCTGGATATTAAAAAAAATCTTTGGACTCTGGTTTGTTAGTGACGTATAGAAAATTTGTTTCCTCGATAGGAAAAACAAATAAAACTGCACGCAAGAAAAAAAAAAGAGTGGCGCTCTCAGTGTAGCGCCGCTCTCCCTGGGGAAAACAGCCCGTATTTCACACAGATAAATCTGTTGTGACAAAAAAGAAAAAATACAATTATTTGGTACTGATGAAAAAAACGAAAGCAGATTATGTTCCTGATTTGATTATTTTATGGGCAAAGTTTTTAATACACAGGTGCAGAATTAACAAGGTCAAACCAGTTTTACATGCATTCATTACTGAACTTGAAATAAGTACACAATAGAAAAACAAATGCATCTAATGGAAATGTATTATTGTAATTTTATTTTGATAAATGGCTACCCTATTTAGATTCGTTTTCGCGATGGAACATATATTAAATTATATGTTGTTTAAGCCTTTATATATATTAAGAAGTTGTAGATAATCAACTGCCATTGTACTTTGTAATTAAAGAACAAAAGTGTTTGTTTTGGTTTTTTTTTTTTTTTTTTTTTGTTTTTTTTGTGTGTGGTTTTTTTTGTTGTTTTTTTTGCAAATGTAGGAGCAAACAGTGGGTCTGTTGGCCCGGTATACTTCTGATGTCCCTTGTGATCTATGAAACGTAGCTATCATTGTGGATAGTGAATTAAGAATTGAAGTGTCATGTTCTATATATTATTTTAAGATTGTTTTATTGTTGTTTTGTTTTTGGTGGTTTTTTGTTGTTGTTAGTTTTTTGTTGTTGTGACAAAAAAGAAAAAATACAATTACCTTTGCAGAGTGTTGTCGTATTGTAGGCCTACATGAACGGAATTTAACTGCAAAATATGCCATAAGTTAACATTTTGTAACAATGGTTTGGCGTGAAAGTTGGAAATGTCATGGTGATGATGTTCAAGAGAAAATATAATCTTCCCTCCACTCCTCTGTGACCGGCGGAGTGAACGTCTGGTTGTGAACACTACTCGTTCAGTCTTGAAGGGAAAAATTGAGGATATTGCCAGGCGATCAGACTTTTCGTACTCTGGTGCCTCTTCATTCTCAGCTTTTGGCAATTACTGTGTGGACGGCCCACTGCCAAACAGACAAGTGGTCTCTGTTTTGAAAGGCATGTCTGTGCAGTGTATTTCAAGTCAGTAATGTTTACCTGCGACCTGAAAAAAACTTAGTCTGTAGTAGTTGTAGTAGTAGTAATGTAGGGACTGGCAGGTTGTCTGCCTAGGCCTTACGGCCTTTTTATATCCCCTTCAATACCTGTCTCTGTTTGTGGAATATGCCTACATTGTTTCGTTGACGCTATCATTTTCTGTATTTCATTCGTCAAAGTCAAAAACCTTTTTTTTTTTTTATAATTTGGTGTTCATATCAAAGAGATTTTTAAACACGTTAGTATTCCGTGCAAGTTTGGTTTCAAATGGTAGTGCATTCCATATTTGTGGAATTCTGTTAGCTAATGAATTTTTCCATATGTTGGAAAATATGCTCCTAACAGTGCTCCTAACAAAGTTTCATCACTGAGTTTCTTGTACTCTCGTAATCTGACATTCTGAAAATATCATATACATCAATATTATTTACATTAATATCATTTCAGCGATTTAAAATTTTGCAGGTTTCGATCAAGTCTCCTCTTAACATTCTACCCTTCGTAACTCATTGACTTGCATTCTTTTAACAATTTAGTTGCTCTTCTTTGTACCCTTTTTATAACTATAGATTGTCTCATGCTTTATATTGTATCAGAAAAGTATCTTTATCTAAAGTAAATAGTCTCTTAATTACTCATATCATATGATTCGCTTTATTAATTATAAGTCTGCAAATCATATTTTTTTAAAACGACGACTAGTACAGACTGCCCAACTTGCTGAAGTCTTAAATCACCAATCACGTGAAGAGTGGGCTGTAAAGAATTAAGTAGTTAATCGGTCGAAAATACCCATGTCTTGTTAAGCTGTGTGCTGGACTGTGAACACACTGTTTGATCGCTTGGCATCAGTTTGAAGTGCCCGTTGTCCTGTGTCCTGTGTGGTTCGTCCGTCGGGATCGACGAGGACCATCTAGTCATCCTGGGGGTGGGTGGGTTGGGCTCTGTGGGTGCGCAGATGACTGGTCAGGCCAATCCGCGCCCGGAAGGTTCTGACGCAGTGTGGACAGGGGATGGTCGGGGACTTGCTGGCACTGCTTTTCCTGGCCTGTCTGCGTTGCTCTGATGCAGCGATTCTGTTGGCCTCACAGGATTTGGCGCCTTTGTGGACAGCTGAAGGCCACTTTGGTCTGTCCATTGCATTCAGCTCCCATGTGTCGTGGCTGATGTTGAAGGCCTTCAGAGAAGCTTTCAGAATGTCTTTGAAGCGCTTCTTTTGGCCTCCATGGGAGCGCTTGCCATGTTGGAGTTCGCCGTACAGCAGTTTCGTGGGGAGCCGGTGGTCTGGCATGCGAACTACATGGCCTGCCCAGCGCAGCTGGGCCTGCATCAAGATGATGTAGATGCTGGGCAAGTTTGCACGAGTGAGCACCTCTGTGTCAGGGATCTTCTCTTGCCACTTTATGCCGAGAAGTTTTCTGAGGCTGGTGGTGTGGAAGTGGTTCAGCTTTTTGGCGTGGCGTTTGTAGACCGTCCATGATTCACATCCATAGAGCAGTGTGGGTAGAACTATGGCCTTGTATACTTTGAGCTTCGTCTCCAGGGTGATGCCTCTCCTGTTCCAAACGTTCTTATGGAGTCTGCCGAAGGCAGCGCTGGCTTTGGCGAGTCTGGCATTCATCTCGTCGTCGATGACAACTGTGCGAGAGAGTGTACTGCCCAGGTATGTGAACTTATCTACCGCGTTCAGTCGTTGCCCGTTGATGAAGATGTTTGGTTCAACGTAAGGCTTTCCTGGAGCTGGCTGGTGCATCACCTCAGTCTTCTTTGTGCTGATTGTGAGGCCAAAGTTGTCACAGGCAGCAGAGAACTTGTCGACACTGTGTTGCATCTCAGCTTCAGAGGCAGCGTTGAGAGTGCAGTCATCAGCAAACAGGAAGTCGTTGACGGTGTCTGTCCTCACCTTGGTTTTTGCTTGAAGCCTCCTGAGGTTGAAGAGTGAGCCATCTGTGCGGTACCTGATGCCAATGCCTACGTCAGCGTCTCTGAAGGCATCTGTCAGCATGGCTGAAAACATGAGACTGAACAGGGTGGGGGCAAGAACACACCCTTGCTTGACTCCATTGGAGACAGGGAGTGGTTCTGAAGTCTCTCCGTGGTCTTGGACTCGGGCCAGCATCCCATCGTGTAGTTGCCGTATGATGGTGAAGAACTTTCTGGGACATCTGTACTTCACCATGATTCTCCAAAGGCCATCTCTGCTAACAGTATCGAAGGCCTTGGTCAGATCGACATAGGTGCAGTAAAGGTTGACGTTCTGTTCCTGACACTTCTCCTGGAGCTGCCTGGCAGCAAACACCATGTCGATAGTCCTGCGTTCTTTCCGGAAGCCACACTGGCTCTCTGGTAGGAGACCTTGCTCAAGGTGCACTATGAGATGGTTGAGTAGCACTCTGGCCAGAGTCTTGCCTGCGACGGACAGCAGGGATATTCCACGATGTTTGTCACAGGCCTGACGATTTCCTTTGCGCTTGTACAGGTGTATGATGGAAGCGTCTTTGAAGTCCTGTGGAACTGCCTCATGCTGCCAGATGAGCTGGAACAGTTGATGAAGCTTCTCAGTCAGCGCCATACCACCTTCTTTGTAGACCTCAGCTGGAATGGAGTCTGAGCCAGGGGCTTTGCCATTGGATAGCAGACGGATAGCTTTCTGGGTCTCCTCCAAAGTTGGAATGGCATCCAACGACTCACTGACTGGCACCTGGGGGAGTTGGTCGATGGCTTCATCATTGATGGTGGAAGGGCGGTTCAGTACGCTGTCAAAGTGTTCAGCCCATCTCTCAAGGATCCCGTCCTTGTCAGTGATCAGGGTAGAACCATCAGCACTGAGGAGTGGAGCAGATCCGGAGGTGGTGGGACCGTAGACATCTTTCAGGCCGTTATAGAAGTTCTTCATGTCGTTCCTGTCTGCAAAGCCCTGGATCTCATCAGCTTTGCTGTTCAACCAGGGATCCTGCATCTGCCGCAGTTTCAGCTGGATGGTGCTGCGTGCACTCTTCAGTATGTCTTTCTTTGACTGTGACTTGGGATCTTCAATGTGGGCTCTGTAGGCTTGGCGTTTGTCTTCTAGCAGCTGCTTGATCTCAGTGCAGTTCTCATCAAACCAGTCTTTATGCTTCCTGGCAGAAGGCCCCAGGCACTCCATGGCAGTGTTGTACACCGTCTCATGCAGTGCACCCCATGCTGCCTCCACATTCTGGTTGTCCATCTCTTAGGCTGGATGCAGAGGTTGAGCTTGGAGATGATAAGGCGGTGTTCTGTCCAGCACTTGGCGCCACACATGGCCCTTGTGACTCGTACGTCCCGCCTGTCCCTCTTCCCGACGATGACAAAGTCGATGAGATGCCAATGCCCAGAGCGAGGATGCATCCATGACGTCCTGTTACGGGTAGGGAGGCAGAAGACGGTGTTTGTGATAAGAAGGTCGTGCTCGGCACATGTCTGGAGAAGTAGTTGGCCATTGCCGTTACAGTTACCAACCCCATGTTTCCCAATCACGCCTTCCCAGGAGGTGCTGTCACAGCCAACTCTCGCGTTAAAGTCACCAAGAATGATGAGCTTGTCTGCATTGGAAACAGTGGTGATGACAGCGTTCAGGTCCTCGTAGAACTTGTCCTTGATCTCATCCGGGTTGGTCATGGTGGGCGCGTAGGCGCTGACAATGGTGGTAAACTTCTTCCCGTTGCATAAAGGGAGTTTCATCGTCATCAGGCGATCGTTCACTCCTTTCCGGGGGCCAGCCAGCTTGCCAACGAGGGTTGTCTTCACTGCAAAGCCAACTCCAGCCTCACGTCTCTCCTCAGGTCCGCGACCACTCCAAAAGAAGGTGTAGCCTGCGCCTCGCTCACAGAATTCGCGTTCTTCTGCCAGTCTGGTCTCACTTAAGGCAGCGATGTCGATGTTGTACCTGGCTAGTTCACTCGTGATGAGTGCTGTGCGTCTCTGTGGTCTGGCTGAGTCGCCTCTGTCCAGAAGCATACGCATGTTCCATGTGGCAATGGTCAATGTGGTGCTCCTTGTTTTCTTCTTTCTTTCCTTTGTGTGTCGACCGCTTGAGTAGGGTCCCCGTCAGCCGTGGTATGCTGACTAGGGTGGTGTGGAGCAGGCAATGTTTAGGGCACCTTTTCTAGCCCCTTCCTCATGCCATGGAGGTGAGCAGTGCTGTTCTGAAGAGGGCTGCTCAGTCGCTCAGGGGCTGCCGATCTCCACCGCTGCTCCAGTCGGTGAAAAACGACCCTATGGCCTGAGCCGCCTGTGTGCAGGTCCGCGGCTACGACTGCCAGTCTACCCACACCTGTCGCTTCGTTGCTCGCCTGTCGCCACAGGGCTTGGGAAAATGATGGTATGGGATGAAGGATGACTGATGACTTGCGCGATGACTTTGTTTATAGTGAGGAGGAGTTGCGCACCGTCGACCTCACTCTCTTGTCCGAGACCCTCTGTATCCAGTGACAAGACGAGGTCAAGACGACTGGAGATGGAAACAGATGCAGTGGATGACCAGGATGTCCTATGTGCCTCATCCTGCCCTCAGCACTCCACAGTGCTCTGCTGCAACCGCGGCCTTCCTCTCCATTGAACCATGAAGGTTTCTTCCGCAGTCCGCCGGATCCAGTTTTCACATGCTTGGGTAGACAAGCCCTAAATCACCGTGGGTTTGAAACCCGTCAGCTACCCTCACCTAGTTTAGCCAGCCTGTCAAAGCCGTTGCCCGGGAGTTGGGCGCTGCCGCATGCTAGCAGCTTCTAGGACCCATAGATGAGAGCTGGGTGCCGGTGGGGACCGACAGAGGACGAACCACTCCCGGAAGAGCGTGACAAGCCCCCCCTCTAGAGGTAATACCCCTCCCGTGCACCCCCTAACCCCCATCAGTTTGAAGTGCCCGTTGTCCTACAACATGTTAACGATCACATGCTTTTATCCGGTTTTGCGGTTAACTCTTTCCATACGAACGGCGAAAGAGACGACATTAACAGCGTTTCACCCCAATTACCATCATCACAATATTGCAAGCCGAAGGCTCTTATACTGAAGAGGTGAATGTTGACAAAGATACCACAATTCTGACGACGGAAGCTAAAGGTTGGGTCATTCAGACACCCACTGGACATCCGAGGGGTCTGTGTAGCGGAGAAGAGAGGACTGGCCGTACTGAGTGAGTTAAAGGTTTTGTAGGGTGGGAGCGGGGTTTGGTGGAGGGAGGGGGGGAGACAAGGGGGGGGGGCCGGAAGGGGTGGTGACAAACTTTTCAGTCCACAATGAAGACACGTGGGATCCAATGGACTGACGTCACGTGGCCACTCACTGGCAAGAAATGCGGTGGCAGGGGGAGGTGAAGGAGGTGGCAGTTAGGGAGGTCGGTTTCAGTTTCAGTTTCTCAAGGAGGAATCACTGCGATCGGACAAATCCATATATGCTGCATTACATATACGAAGCAAATACCTTACCAGCAACGTAAGCCAACACGCTTAGTCAACCTTGAGGGAGGGAGAGTTGAGGAGGGGGGGGGGGAGGAGTGTGGGTGGTGAAGAAGAAGGCAGTGAAGGAAGAGATGAGGAAGGAGGCAGTGAGGGAGGTGACGCGGGAAGTGAGGGGGTGAGGGAGGGGCAGTGAGGGGTGTCAGAGGAGGGCCAGCCAGTTGATTCTCTTTCCTGCAGCCACAGGGGTGCTGGCCCGGCCTATCTAGCTTCCCCTGCAATTACCTCCATTTCCTCCGCCAACTTGTCAACATGGGAGTAATATTGTCTGCAGACAGCTGACCTTTGTGGGGAGGGGTTGAATGGGTACCTCAGTAGCCTTCAGTAGTCTACCACGCGGTTCGTCTCCTTTCTTCCTCCTCTGCTTCCGCCGGCCTCCCTGTGTAAAAGGAATGTTGATTCAGGTCCATGTTTGTCCCTTAATGTCTGTTATTCTACAAGGAGGAAGGTGGCAGAATGGTTAAGACGCTCAGCTGCCAATACAGAGAGTCCGTGAGGGTGTGGGTTCGAATCCCGCTCTCGCCCTTTCTCCTAAGTTTGACTGGAAAATCAAACTGAGCGTCTAGTCTTTCGGATGAGACGATAAACCGAGGTCCCGTGTGCAGCACGCACTTGGCGCACTGAAAAAGAACCCATGGTGTTGTCCTCTGGCGAAATTACGTAAAATGAAATCCACTTTCATAGGTACACAAATATGTAAGCATGCACTCGAGGCCTGACTAAGCGCGTTGGGTTATGCTGCTGGTCAGGCATCTGCTCAACAGATGTGGTGTAGCGTGTATGGATTTGTCCGAACGCAGTGACGCCTCCTTGAGAAAGTGAAACTGAAACTGAAACTATCTACATCGGCCCAGACTTTTATCCAGTATTTAAGCAGTTGTGCTCAAGTGAGATGTTACCGATGCGTGACCAGAAACTATGTGTCAAAAGGAGTTGTCGGACTTCTGAAAGTTTGAAAACCAGCCTGGGAAATGAGGCCGGAAACAATAAACAACGACCATTGTGCACTAAGGCCAGTTACATCTACTGTCACAAACCGTTGTGCACTAAGGCCAGTTACATCTACTGTCACAAACCGTTGTGCACTAAGGCCAGTTACATCTACTGTCACAAACCGTTGTGCACTAAGGCCAGTTACAACTACTGTCACAAACCGTTGTGCACTAAGGCCAGTTACATCTACTGTCACAAACCGTTGTGCACAAAGGCCAGTTACATCTACTGTCACAAACCGTTGTGCACTAAGGCCAGTTACAACTACTGTCACAAACCGTTGTGCACTAAGGCCAGTTACATCTACTGTCACAAACCGTTGTGCACTAAGGCCAGTTACATCTACTGTCACAAACCGTTGTGCACTAAGGCCAGTTACAACTACTGTCACAAACCGTTGTGCACTAAGGCCAGTTACATCTACTGTCACAAACCGTTGTGCACTAAGGCCGGTTATAACTACTGTCACAAACCGTTGTGCACAAAGGACAGTCACAACTAATGTCACAGTTTCAGTTTCAGTTGCTCAAGGAGGCGTCACTGCGTTCGGACAAACCATATACGCTACACCACATCTGCCAAGCAGATGCCTGACCAGCAGCGTAACCCAACGCGCTTAGTCAGGCCTTGAGAATGTCACAAACTCTTATAAATGAATTAAATATACATAAATGAATATTTCAAATACGCCAGTTACAATGGCAACAGCAAAAATCAGTTACCACAAATGCCAAAGTTTGGCCAAAAATGTTCAGAACATTAACGTAGCAAAAACACGTTGGCTTGTTTCTGTACGGCACTCCCTCTGCCGATCAGATTTTCTATATAAACACTGACAAAGCATCTTTAGCAACAGAGAAATGGGTGGCTTTGTGTGTGTATGATTTGTCCATTCAGTTACATTCACACACTGAATACATGTTCTTGCACGCTTTAAACTGAGTCCAAGGTCACACTTTTGGAAGATGTTGCTGTGCTGCTAACGGTAGAACAGACACTGAAGGACACATCCATGGGTGACCCATGAATTATGCGATCTTGTTGCCGAGCGATAACAACACTATTGACCACAACATATTGTTATGAACCAACTGACGTTTTGTTTGTTTTTGTTCTCTGGTGTGTGTGTGTGTGTGTGTGTGTGTGTGTGTGTGTGTGTGTGTGTGTGTTGCTTTTTGGGGGAGTGTTTGGTTTTGTTGTTTTTTCTTTGTATGATGGTTAAAAGCTGATGGTGAGCAAGATATTCCGTGTATTGATATAATAACAAATTGTTGTTGTCTCGTTCGTCATTTATCAGATGGATTCCCCCGTCTCCTCGACGAAGGCGGCAGTACGTCGCAGGTCCTCCAGTCCTCCGTAGAGCTTCCGGGCCGCTGGGATTGGGTCGGACCAGGTTTTCTCTCGAAGCGCTTGGTGGAGCGGGCATGACTGCAGCAGATGTTCTGTTGTCTGGCTGCCTGCTCTGCAGGGGCACTGCTCTGTGTCGGCGATACGGAGTTTCGTGTATAATGATAACATATAAGTTGTAAAATCCCCGTTGAAAACAAAGCAGGTGTGATCTTTGCATAGGTTTCCTTGATGAAGATTAATATCGAGTTCTTCTTCTTCTTCGTTCGTGGGCTGCAACTCCCACGTTCACTTGTATGTATACGAGCGAGCTTTTACGTGCATGATACGACCGTTTTTACCCGCTATGTAGGCCTGACAAATGCCTGACATCTCAGCTTTCATAACATTAGTTGAGACAAACAGACAGACAGACAGACAGACAGACAGACAGACACACACACACACACACACACACACACACACACACGTGCGCGTGTGCGCACGTACAAACACACACACACACACACACACACACACACACACACACACACACAGGGAGAGAGGCCGTCGGTTGCCAGAGGGAAAGCAATCAGACACGATCACACCTCCCATTCTGTCACGGTGGGCACGGGCTCCCCGAAGGACGGCAAGGGCAGTAAATCAGGCCACAGTCTCCGCAGCTCATCGGAAAAAACAACAACTCCACTCTTCCTCCCGGGGGGCAGGGAGGGGGCGCCGGTGGCGGCCTAATAGAGCGGCCCAATTAGAGCCCCGCTAAATCACGACCACCTCCCTTCCCGTGCTGACGTCACCAGGACCATTGTCTTGGGGCGGGGGTTCAAGACGTCTGAACGGCGTCCCCCCCCCCCCCCCCCCAACCCCCTCCTCCACACCCTTGTCTGGAAAACTTGGGCTTTGAATTAATTGCGGCTGAACGATTTCAGTGCTTGTTGTTCCGGAGGGGATGTATTTGAAAGTCTATAAGAAAGAGAGACAGACAGACAGACAGAGATATGTCGAGAGACAGGAAAGATACATGGAAACAAGCAGACCCAAAGCAGATCACTGCCGTTGGAATATGATCATTATTATTATCATTGACTGGGGAGAGGGGGCACTGGAGGGAGGGTGGGCACGGAGGAAGCAGGATCACTCTGATTAGCTTCAGACAGACCTCCCCCAGCCCTTCACGCTCCGCTGCACCAAGATGGGACACAAAACCAACACGCAGCCCTCCACAGGAGCAGGACACACAGGCCAGATGGGGGTCGGGGACTGTTGACAGAAATGATGTCATTTCCAGCGTCTTTTGGAAACGTTTGTCTGGTGTGGCCAGCACGTTGTGATTCCATGAGCGAAAAAGAGGAAAAGGGTGGCCATAGAGCAATAAGAATATATATATCGTTCAATATAACGCGGAATTTTTCAGTTCATTTGTACAAGGCATTATATTTTCGATCTGTTGCTACTTCATAGTTTTCTGAAATTCTGTGCTTTTGTTTTTTGTACTCTTCATGAGGGGCCGCTAGGGCCTTTACAAAATATGAATGAAATATCGCTATCCATCACACACACACACACACACACACACACACACACACACTGTAACACGTGAGCAAACACACACGTGCACACATTTACACATACACGCGCGCGTGCGCACGTATGTGGTGCTGGACTTTCAGCATTTACATTGGCGGCTTTTGGCGGTGCATCAGCTGTATGAATGATAGTGATCAGGAAAAGGAGGCGGTGAAAACCGGTGCTTGGTGTGAGAAACTGATGGCTCGGAAGTGTGGATCCTATCCCCGCCACTATCCTCACTGTCAGAACTATTTGCATCAGGGCACAGACATGCCCCAGAGTTAAGTGCGTCATGGGTTCCGAATGCAAGGACTGAACCATACAGTCGACAGTCATCCGCCCACTTCACGGACAGCTCTAAATTCCTTGTTGATATCGACTCCAGGTGTTTGTATTTTTCGCGCATAGTTGACACCAGGATATAATATTTGTCGTCGTCGTAGGTTTGGGACAAAAGCAAGCTTTGAAGTTGATAAGCAGTCCCTTCTCTGATCTCTTAACATATATTGTTATAGATTTTCGTCAAGGTTCGACGCTTCATTTTCATATCATTTATTTATCAAACTTTCTGAAAATAGTTCAGAATTTTGTAGAATTGTCTAGTTGATTCTTGGATGAGTTAGTAGATGGTGCTTGTTTTAAATTCAGTGGCAGTCGGACCATGATTTCGTAACTCGGTTACTGAAGCAAAACTTAATTTGTGTTGGTATTTGAACGTTGTACAAACTTCTTTTCCATCGGTATTTCTTGTGAAACTGTACTGAGGTGCAAAGAAGAACTGATCCCAAAATACATCAGCATGACCATTGAAAAGCTTATTTGTCTCAGTGAGATCACCACGTATCCTTCTACCCTTAAGGGAAATAATCTTGAATAACTTATTCGATCATGAAAAGACATAAGGCTACATTCATGTACAAGCTTTGAAGCTCTTCTCTGTACCTTCTCAATTGCAATCGATTGTCGCTTCTGATAAGGACACCATATTCTGTTTCCATACTCCAAAGAGGTCGCACCAGAGCTTTGTATAGATTTACAAAAATATCACGGTCAAGAAAAGTAAAGGTTCTTTTGATTATTCCAGTCATTTGATTTGCTTATTATACATCTCACACACACACACCTGCGAGGCAGGTGGCGCGAGCTGACCAGGCAGTCATCCATGGTGCCCCAACGACCCACTCACGGTCATGGGATAGATGATGATGATTATACATGTGCCGGAGGACAGGACACACAGCTTCTTAAAACCAATACCAAAACCAGGAAAGGACCATCGTCAGGTAAGCGGCTACCGGATCCTAACCATGCAAAACATTGCTGGAAAGCTCATGGAACGCATGATAGCCAGGAAACTTGCAAGGGATCTTGAACACAGGCACATTCTCCCTTCAAATCAAGGTGGTTACAGAACAGGCAAGTCCACATGGGAAAACGCAGCTGCTTTTGCATATGAGGTGTATGAAGGATTCCAAAGAAAAGAAGAAACACTAGCAGTAGCAATCGACCTTGAAGATGCCTACAATAAAGTCCAGTTTGCGCACCTCATGGAGCTGCTACTAAGGTATGGAGCAAGTTTGACACTGACAAGATGGATAGCAGCAGCGCTTCAGGAAAGAACCGTCGTCCTACGCCTCGGAGATTGGATGTCTGCACCTTCTAAACTATCCATGGGACTGCCACAAGGGTCTCCGCTCTCTCCTGTCCTCTACAATGTCTACACGAAGGGCCTTGCAGACTTAAACAACAATGGAATAGCTCGGGTGCTTACTCTTGCGGATGATGGCCTGGTCTTCAAAACTTCGAAAGATGCTCAGGAAAGAACTAAAGCCGTCCAGAAACAACTAAACAATATTGCTCAATGGTGCAAAGACACAGGATCTTCCATCAATCCAGCGAAAGCCCAAACGTTGCTGTGAACCCTCAACAACAAAACCGCGAGCAAATGACCACCTTCTGTGTCATTCGATGGGATTCAAATCGAGAAAACTGAATGCCTACGCTACACTTCGATAGGATGCTGACCTTCAGAAAACATACGGAAAATACTGTTCTCAAATGCAAAAAGGGCCTTTCAGTCTTAAAAGCAATGGCAACCAAAGGTATTGAACAACGCCACCTCTTCCTGCTATACCAATCACTCGTCCTCAGTGTGATCGACTACGGACTTGGGCTAACAACACCGTCTCAAAGCAACCTCCTAAAATTTGAAAGAGTTCAAAATGAAGCTATGAGGCTGATCCTTGGAACAACAAAAGACACGCCCACAGAAACCATGCGATACCTGCTTGACCTTCCTTCAGTGCAGGCCAGAAACAAGTTAGAACAGGTCAAGACCTACTTCAAAGCATTAGAAAACCCTCAAAACCCACTGCATGACGCAGTCAAAGAACCAAAAGGCAGCCGTCTAGGACGAGGAAGATCATGGATGGGGCAAGCAGAAGACACAATCCAGCTAGTATGCCGACTACAAGACCTGAAAGGAACAAAAGAATGGGAGAAAAAACCCGAAAACCTCAACCATCTATTCAACACAGCCATTTCACCCACTCTAGGAAGACATTGTCGGGAATGGCCAGAGGGCAAAACTGATGCGGAAGTGAAGCTACTCATAGAAGAAAACAGTAAAGAAGAGGACATCATCATATACACAGATGGTTCAGTCACCAAAGACCAATCTGGTTGGGGATCCACTGTGAAAAAAATGGAAAAACAATTTGGGAAGAGAATGCTGCCCACAAAGTCACAACCTCCAGCCTAACGACGGAAGTTGAAGCTGCGACACATGCCCTCCAGTGGCTATTGTCCATCCATACGCCCGGAAACCAACATGCCATGATTCTAACAGACTCAATGAACCTCATACAGAAAATTGAAAACGGAATGTGAAGCCCAGAGTGGCATAAGGCAAAGCACAACTTTCAGATTAAAAAACTAGCATGGTCATACTGCCCGGGACATGCAGGTGTTAAGGGAAATGAGCGAGCTGACAGACTTGCTGGTAACGCAACACCAACGAGCGGTCTACATCTAGGAAAATCGGAAATCCTCAGAAAAGTCAAAGAATATCAAAAAGAACAGGTACAAGGCCATAACACCATCGATCGCCTCAAAGAAATAAAAGCAGAGAGAGGGAGCGGCCGCAAGTCTAACATGAAAGGTAGAGCACGATGCTTTGCAAATCAAACAAATATCGGCATCATTTCCAAACCAACATTGCGCAAATTTCTTCAAAACGGAACAGAGTCTCTGTGGGTTTTTCCAAATACAATATACTGAGCAACACACTAGACGCCACGTTCTTGGCATCAGAGATCTTTTCCCGTCCCTCTTGCGGCCAATCAGTGGCAGCCTCTGTGCGTGTGTGTATGTGTGTGTTTGTGTGTATGTGTGGGTCTGTGCTTTTGAGTGCGTTTGTGCATGCGCGAGAGTGTAAGTGTACACAAGTGTCAGGAGAGTTCTGTGCACGTGTGTGTTCGTGTGTGTGTGTGTGTGTGTGTGAGGGGAGGTGGAAGTGCGGGGGGAGGTGGGGTAAAGGATGAGGTATGTGAGTGTATGCATGCCTACACTGTGGGAGCAACAGGATATTGGAACGTGTATATATATATATATATATCTTTGTATATATGTGTGTGGGGTTGGGGGTGGGAGATATGGGCGTATGTGTGTGTGCTTGTACAAGTAAGTGTTCATCTCTGTGAGTGTGTGTGTGTGTGTGTGTTTGTGTGTTTGTGTGTGTGTGTGTGTGTGCCGTGGAAGCTGCGATACGTAGACTAGAAATGAGTGTGTGGAGGAGGGGGGTAGAGGAGGTGCAGGGTAATGTGTGGTGTGTGTGTGTGTGTGTGTCTTGGAGCTCATGTACGTTTATATGTATTTGACTGTGCTTTCATATCTGTGAAACTGCATGTTTGGTGCATATCTGTTACGCATGTGTGGGTGTATGTGTGAATGTGTGCCTTCATGTTTTACATTTATTTGCTTATTTATCATCATTGTTGTCTTATTTATTTATTTATTTATTATTATTATTATTATTATTACTGCTACCTTTTTCTATTTTATGATTATTATTTATTTATTTATTTATTTATTTATGTAAGCTTATCTATTATTTATTCACCTTTTTTTTTCTCAAGACCTGACGAAGCGCGTTGGGTTACGCTGCTGGTCAGGCATCTGCTTGGCAGATGTGGTGTAGCGTATATGGCTTTGTCCGAACGCAGTGACGCCTCCCTGAGCTACTGAAACTGAAAACTATTCATGCAGTTATGAATGTGAAGGTCAAATGAAAGATTACTATCAAAAGTGACTCCTAGGTCTTTTTCATTGTCACATGATTTTACTATGTTTGCAGTATCTTTACTATGCATCACCTTACATTTGTTCACACTGAAATACAGATTGCATTTCTCTGTCCAAGCCTGGAGTTAGTCTAGATCTTGTTGCAGGATGTTACCATTGCATGTCTTATTATACATTTTGGTATCATCAGCAAAGATTTTACCAGATGATTCTACATAGTCTGGAAGGTCATTAATAAAGATAGGAAGGAATTTTTGTTTAATGTCCCGTCACACATATCGGTGATTGAATAAAGATAGTAAAAAGTACTGGTACTAGATTTCATCCCTGCTGTATTACACTACGAATGTCTGCCTCAGAGGAGTACTCATCACCAACTCTGACTTTCTGAGTTCTTCCTTTGAAAAAATCTCTCGTCCATTTGTGTGAACTACTGACTGTACATAAGCTTCTAGTTTCTCTAACAGTCTTTCATGTGGTACACTGTCGAAAGCTTTACTAAAATTATGTCTACTGGATCGCCTTTATCAAGTAACTTAGTTCTTTCCTCCATCACCCCCAAAAGCTGCGTGACATAAGACCTCTTATGTCTAAAGCCATGTTGGCACTAAGTATACAGATTATTTGCATCCATTGGCACTAAGCATACAGATTATTTGCATCCATGTGTGAAATAATGGCATCACTTACAAAGGATTCTAGAAATTTTCATGTGATACAAGTTAGACTGACTGGTCGGTAGTTTCCTGGCTCATTCCTAGACCCTTTCTTTAAAAATTGCTGTGACATCAGTTTCTTCCCATCTTTGGGAAAAACTCCTGATTCTAATGACCTATTGTACAGTAATGTCAGTGGATAAGACAATTCTCTTGCTAGCTCTTTTAATACCCTTGGTGGTATTTTGTCTGGTCCCTGTGCCTTTGAGGCATCAAGTTCCCTCAACCTTTTTCCAACAGCTAGTGGAGTAACCCTTATCTCAGATACTGACACACCATTCGACATGGAGCACTCTGTCAGTATTGGTAGGTTGGAAATATCTTCATTAGTGAAGACACTAGTAAAGAACTTATTCAAGGTCTCAGCTTTTTCTTTATCAGATGCGGCAAAACCACCACCGTCTTTGTGGTGTGCACCAACGCATATATTACTTGTTTCCAGAATTTTTTAATGTCTTGGATTTGTCTCACAGTTGCTTGCAACGTATCTCTCGTAGGCTTTCTTTGCCTTCTTTATCACTTTATAGCATTTTGTTTATCAGCTTTCTTGTAATTCATATGTATAATAATCCCTATTTTTTTCTTTCCATTTTGTTATTGTCTTGTGTACCTTACAGTTATGTCCTTGTTCAGTTTGTAACATTGTATAATTCGTGTTTCTTTTTCACACTTGTAGTCACCGTTCTCTTGTCATCCAAAAGGGGTTTGCATTTCTTTCTGCTTGAACTGAGACTGAGGGTATGCATGTCTCAATGCTTTCCATCACAATTTTTTTTATTTTATTGTGGAGCATGTTACTTCTACGTCTTTGTTTTCCAGCATAGAGAAGTCGAACTGACTAATTTTCTCCCCCATCAAGTCATAATTTCCTTTATAAAGGTCAAATTTATATTTTCTTTTCTGAGAAGTCTTTACTCTTGGCACATATAAGTCAAATGTCAATATGTCGTAGTCACTCTTCCCTAGGGGGTCAATGTGCATAATATCTGATGTTAAATTATCGTCATTAACTAAAACTGTCATCTAAAGTAGGTCTTTGTTATTTCCTGTGTCTTGTTGGCTTTGTAACTTTCTGAATGAGGAAAGCATCTCTTTGGGATTCAACATACTTGTTATTTAATTCACCATACCATGTACCGTTCATGTACATCAGGAAAATTGAAATCACCTAAAATACAAACTTTACTGAACTTACGTAATTCTTTTGATCTCAATGTTGAAAGGAATAATTACCTAGCTGTTACCATCCTCATAGATCGCTATGTTACAGGCAAGCAAGTCACAAAGTCTCTGATCGTGGAAGGCATGGAAGATGGAAATACGGGGATAATGTGGACGGAAATAACGGATCTGTAGGAAAGACGAGAAAATCGTCCTTTCAAGAAAGGTGTCGGAGGGAGGAAGGTCAGAAGAGCGAGAGGGGAGAAGGAAGCCCCCACCCCCCGCCCCCCCCACCCCTCCCCCACCCCCTTTACGCCCAGCCCCAACCCTGCCCCCCTCATCCGTACCTCACCCACAAATGCCTGAAACTATTGATGAGATGAAAGGGAGTTGGGAATGGAGGGGAGGGGAACGTAGAGGGGTGGGGAAGGGAGGGTAAGGACATGGAGGAAGGGGGATGGGGGAGGTGTGGAAGCCAGAGGTGCTGTCTGGACTGACGCGATCCGGGGTGTTTTCAGTGCCAACAAATTGAGGCCCGGAAAGAGCTGCGCTAAATGCCTGACAAAACAAGGCCGTGTTTGGTCTGCTTCTGCCTGAATAAACTGCCCCCGCCTGTCAGCAAGGGCAGGGTGTAGGGGCTGGAGGGGATGGGGGGGATGGGGAAGTGAGGGAAGGTGGTGGAATGCTGATGTTGTTCTTTCCCACCTGGCCCAAGTCAGAGAGTGTGGTGCAGTGTGCTTGCCAGGTAGGACCATTCCAGGTGCTAATCTGTGATTTAGAAGTTGGAAACTCTCTCTCTCTCTCTCTCTCTCTCTCTCTCTATCTATCTATCTATCTATCTATCTATCTATCTATCTATTTTTCTTTCTTTCTATCTGTCTATCTATCTATCTTATTAGTTTACACTCAATTTCCCCCACGTTTCAGAAATGGCA